>NC_143577.1:79077889-79230889 GCF_048544385.1 Mastigoproctus giganteus | reverse complement strand
TGTTCCAACAAACTGTGCCCACAATTGTGTAAAATGAATTTAAAAACATGTATTTAGTGACTCCCCCCCACCATAGACTCTACATCAGGGGTGGGCCACATCCGGCCCGCGACAATGTTGAATCCGGCCCCCTCGGTAAATGCATGAATATAGAAAATCCATACCTGACTACACTCGCCGTAAACGTTCGACTTAATTCGGTTCAATCGCGAATCGCGGCCAGTACAACAGTAACCAAGTGATTCTACGCAGCGTCAAAGAGTTATTTCTAATTATTATTGTAGCATTGATCGAACGAAGTTCCTTTGGGTTTGACTTCTTATTGAAAAAAATAATATTGGTGCGAGATATTTTATGTTTTATGCCTTTTCTAATTATTACAATTTTTAATTTAATATAATTTATAGCCCATAAAATGAGCCAATTAAAAAAAAAAGAAAAATTGATGCCGAATGCCGCATTTTCAATGATAATTGGACATTCAGATATTTTTTTTTAAAAATACATTAATAATTTGGTAATTCAAGTAATATAACATTTTTTAGGTTCTAATTTTTTTTTATTAAATCGTTCAATCTATTCCGGCCCGCATCATGATGCGAAAATTTCATTCGGCCCGCATCATGATACGAAAATTTCATTCGGCCCGCTGACGAAAAAAGTTGCCCACCCCTGCTCTACATGGTTTTTGTTTTCAAATTGTAAAGTATTTAAGTTATGCAAATATAAGTGTCGCTAACGCCTCCAGCTCCCTGAAATATCCCCACAGAAATCTGCTCCGTTCTGGGAACATCTCTTAATTTTACAGTCCCCCCCCCACATATGTATCAGTGAGGGATAGCCCAAATCTGCTGCCAGCTGTAACTCAGCTACTATTATAGCTACGGACTTGTGGCAACTTCCATTCATCATCAACTTGGCAGTCCTTTCTAACTGCTGACCTAGTACCCGCTAATCCGAAGTTTTTCCGATTATCCGTAAAACCCAAGAACGATAGAAGGAAAAATGGAAAAAACACCTGCAGATGCCCAGATGGGACCAGGAATCGACCCAGCCAGGGTGGACTTGCAGGAAAGCCCAGACAAGGTGAGGGCCACCCCAGCACCAAAACGCAAGAACAAGAGGGAGACGCGTAGCCAGACAGAGCAAAAAGAGCAACAAGATCCTGCAATACCACAGATAGACCTGGCAGGTGATAGTAAAAAACAGGACAAACATGTCCTGGACCCTAACATCCCTGAGGGCCCTGTTCTCCAACAAATACTTGTGCTCCGAACGGCACTCGAAACACTCTTTAAAGAACAAACAAATAGAATAACAACAGTGCTTCGGGCCGACATAGTCACCATATGGAGCAAACTAGAGACCATACTTCTTGACACTCAATCAAAGTATGAAATCGCAAACGCCAAACTGGAAGTCTATCAGGAAGGAAGGGCGAAAGAAATGCCACAGCGCGCCCCGTCCTACTCCGACGTGCTGAGGATCAAAACACAAGAACCGCAAGTGTTAACCGCAGAAAACATACCCAAACGAAAGACTCTCCTGCCAACACCACATTTGGTCATCCTCCGACCAACCTCCACAGAGGAACATCCCACAAGCGAAGAGGTAAAAAACACTGTCATTACAAACCTCGCAGGCGATCTAAAAACGACTAAAATAAAGTCAGTCCGCAAAACGCGTAACATAGGTGTGATAATCGAGACACAGACAGCAGAGGATGCTAAAAAGATAATTACAAATCCAAAGATTCAAACCCTTGGCCTGGAAGCAGCGCCACCAAAAAGAAGAGGACCGAGTATTGTAATCTACGACACCGACAAGGATCTGACCCCAGAAATGTTGCAGGATGAACTCTATACAAGAAACCTCCAGCGAGATCACCCAGACATGGAACCCACAAGCCTAATAACACCAAAACATCAAACGAGATCCAGATCAGGCATGGTCACAAATTGGGTCGTGGAACTATCGCCAGCTGCGTGGAAAACCATCAGCCAGCAAAACAGAGTATTGATAAACTGGGGCAGCCACCGCTACAGGGAGCATGTGTCTGTACCCAAATGCTTTAGATGTGGCCGCTTTGGGCACACAACACATACCTGTGCCCAAATCCAGCCTACATGTGGCCATTGCGCTGAACGAGGCCACGAATTTAAATCATGCCCAAAAAAGGACAAACCACCTATGTGTGCAAACTGCAAATCACAAAAGCTGCAGGCGGATCACTCTATCAGGGACAATAAGTGCCCTATATACCAAAAAGCAAGGAGTATATACCAACTGAGACTCGATTATGGGTACACATCTTAGACCATATAATAACAACAGGGTACTATTTGCACAATTAAACGCCCAGAGGTCCAAGGCAGTTGCCGCGCAGCTGACCAGGACAGCAAACGAGGAAAACCTGGATATCTTGCTCATCCAGGAACCATATACGCACAGTAAGAAGGTCAAGGGATATCCCCTGAAGTATAAAATCGTGCAAACTGATGATGAAACGCCATGGGCGGCCATTATAATCAGAAATCCAGACTACACAGTCACCGAAATCACAAATTACTGTCTCTCATGGGCTGTATGTGCCCACGTCATCACTGCACTGGGCGAATTTTATGCAGTATCGCTTTACTGTCGGCCAGGAGAAGATATCTTCTCAGCTATAACTTACCTGCAAAATGTTCTGGAGGAATTCCCGAACGCTAAAATCGTAGTGGGCGCTGATGCAAACTGCCGTTCGCCGGCGTGGTTTAGTGAAACCCCGGAGCGACGTGGCGCGGTAAATGGACAACACCTGGAGGAGTATCTGGCAAACAGTTGCTATATGATCCTTAACAAACCAAACAACCTACCAACATTTTCAAACACGATGTGGGAGGCCACGATTGATGTTACGTTGGCTACCAGATCTCTAGCGGACCACATTGCATTCTGGACTGTCAGAGAAGACTGGACCTCATCTGATCACCGAACAATTACCTTTCAACTAAACAGGAAACTAAATAGACAAATGGTACATAGACAAATGCAACACAGATATGCTGTTGAGAAGGCAGACTGGCCTCTCTTCCAGGAGTCATTACGTATAGCTGCTCAAGCACTTGACACAGAAGGAATAGACCCAGATAGACACCAAGCTAAAATTGTCAAGCTTATCACAGATGCAGCAAACAATTTCATAAAGCGGAAAAAACCTACTCCGGGAGCTGTTCCCTGGTGGTCCCCAGAATTACAACAACTCAGACGTGTGGTAAACACCTGCCGAAAAAATTTTCAACGTGCCAGGCGTAGCTGGCCTGCAGTAGAGGTGGAAGCACTACGACAGCAGTACCGAACGGCCAGGAATCAATATACAGCAAAGATCCGTGAACGAAAACAACGCTCCTGGGAGCACCTAGTATCCACAGTTGGAAACGACAACCCCTGGGGAGTGGTCTACAGAGTGACCACAAATAAACTCCCCAGAGGCGAAGTCATCCCCACAACCAAGAAGCCACAAGGGGAGTACACCAAAACGTGGCAGGAATCCATCAATAATATCCTAGATGCCATGTTCCAGAAACACCTGGATCCAACCACCCCAGAACAAACATCGCTCTGCATAAGAAATAGTACCTACACAACAATCGAAGAGGAGGAGCCCTTTACTAGGATCGAACTGGACATTGCAGCCGCCAAACTATGAAACAGGAAATCACCAGGTGCAGACTTATTAGAGCCAGAAATCGTAAAAAAGGCAATTGAGACTATCCCAGAAAAAATATTAAATTTATTTAACCAGTGCCTAAAAGAAGGCTATTTCCCACACACCTGGAAAACGGCAACGCTTCGACTCATCCTCAAAAATCCAACAAAGCAGCAGGATCTCCCAGGGTCCTACAGACCCATAGCCTTACTGTCTGTACTGAGCAAACTGATGGAACACCTTCTACGAAATCGGATAGAAACTCACTACTCAAACCCAGGCCTTCAATCCCGAAATCAGTTCGGGTTCAGAAAAGGACACTCCACCGTAGATGCATTGGAAAATATTGTTAACGCCGCAACCACAACCAAACGAAAGTACTTCCTCGTCACCGCAATAGATTTTGCTGGGGCGTTTGACACTCTCTGGTGGCCAAGTGTCCTCGGCACGTTCCGGGAGGCTAACCTGCCAGCAAATCTATACAAATGCATCAGTACATACCTCTCAGACAGATCAGTCACAGTCACTACTCCGTATTGCTCCGTATCACGGTTGATACACAGAGGATGCCCACAGGGTTCCGTTCTGGGCCACCCTCTTTGGAATGTCGTCCTAGACGGCTTCCTAAATCTCAACCTTGGAAACGTCACATCCCAGGCTTATGCAGACGATCTTATTCTGATGCTTGCTGAGGACGCCAGAGCACAATTAGAGAACTCCGCAAATAGAGCAGTCACTATCCTGCAAGACTGGGCTGACAACAACAAACTCACAATTTCTCCAACCAAAACATGTTCAGTCCTACTCAGGGGGAACCTAGATATTAGGAGGCCTCCCCAAATCAAAGTCCAGGGGAAAACCGTCAAACTCGCAACGGAATTAAAACATTTGAGAGTCATGCTCGATAGGAATCTATCCTTCACACCACATCTGACGTACATCAGGAATAAAATCAGAAACTATTCTGCACTCTTTGCAAGAGTCACCCGTAAGGACTGGGGCTTGAGGAAAAGGACCCTCGCCCTCTTCTATACGACAGTATTCCTGCCAGCCATTTCATATGCCTCCGGAGTCTAGTACCACAAAGCGACCACCGCGGTCAACAGGAGAAAACTCGAGACGATACAAAGATATACCATGCTAACGATCTCCAGAGCCTGCAGGACGGTGAGTACTCACGCGCTGCAGGTCCTTATGGGTGCCCTCCCCCTGGATCTGGAGATCGTTCGTCGCGGGATCCTACACCACCTCAGCAGAGGAAAAACGTCCACCTGCCTGAACTACACGATTGACTTAGACAATGACCCTAAAATGGAAAAGAAGTGACTCACACTGCATCTCCAACAGACCTGGCAAACCCGCTGGGAAAATTCAATCAAAGGTGAAATCACCCGGAAATTCGTGCCGACAATTCAGACGGTATATCCAAAATATCCCCACTGGCTGTCTCCAGGACTCCTGGTCACATACCTACTCACCGGACACGGTGCATTCAGACACAAGTTGTCAGGCTTCCGACTCAGTGACACTCCTCTCTGCCACTGTGGCCAAACAGAAACATGGGAACACCTCATGTATCACTATCACCTGTATCAAGATCTACGCTGCCGGCTCATCACTGAAATTCGATTCACACTGCAAAACCAGGAACACCTCATCCTTGAAGAAGAAGACAGCTACAAAGCGCTAACAAAATTCGCTCAGGGCCTCTTCAGCAGAAGAGGTCCTAACAAAATTCGCTCAGGGCCTCTTCAGCAGAAGACGGACCTTCCCCCAGCCGCAACCACTGCAATGAAGAGAATGCAAGTACCCATCAAAGCTGCCCATAATCTGAAAAATAATTCGACCAAACTAAGGACCACCAGAACAAATCAAACCCGCAGGAATCCAACTTCATAACAGAAGGAACAAAATGAAATCGCAAATGCACATCCAAGTTGACTGGACTAAATAACCTCAGATGGGATCTTAACCAATGAATGGCTACAAAATAAACTGGAATTTGTAAACCTCGGATGGGACAATGTCCCAAAAATGACAATCCACCGACTGAAGAAACTGCAGAGCCTCTCTGCACACTAGCCTTTTTGGCGATCTGACCTGGCGCCCTTGCCTGGTCCACTTTTCTTCCCTTTCCCTGGCTGGGGGGGGAGGTGATGTTCCCTCTGTCTCCTTCCCTCCTTGCCACCCACACTTTCTCTTTTGGTGGGGCATGGCATGCCCCACCAAATCTTGGAGTCACCCTCCCTATCGACTCCATTCTTCTGTCTGTCGCCCCTCCAGCCTTCAGTCTCCCTCCCACTCTACCTGCACGCAAGCGAAAGCCCCACACATCCAAACTTAATTACAGCCAAATTTGATTCGCCCACAATTTTCGGCCTCACAATTCTAGCACAACCACCACGCGATAACCTCTCATTTTTTTTTTTTTTCACTTAGTTATTTTTATTTTTTATTTATTTATTTTTTTTTTTTTTTAGGTCTTAGCCACTGAAATCTCAGGAAACTAGGTGGCAGGACCTGCCAGAGTACTTATTTAAAATATTGGTGTACCTGGTCTGCCTTCACGGGGCAAAGTGTGGGCAACGTCTGGCCTCAGCAGAGGCCTGGCGGCTAAATGGCCAGAAGAACAACGGTACACAACACTAATCATGTACAATATCCATACACTTTTAAATCTCTGGCCTTTACAGCATACTGTATCACACGACAATGTAAACTACGCGGAGGTGGGGGAAACCCCTGGTGCCGTTTGACCCCAAACACACTTTACACTTTACAATACAAAAATAGCAGTCTTCATGATGGTTTGTTGGCTCTGTCCATATTCAAGATGTAGAAAAAGGCATACATATACGACTACCACAAAACTATACTTATGATAAGCGCCAACTACCACAGGACAGCACACATAACGTGCCCATAACTGGTCTTGACCACCTACAGACATTACAAAACAGGCTTCACGTGCATTGAAAAACTTGTTGTAAAGCTTCACGCTTCACCTGGTTCGGATCTATAGGACTGACCACGTGGCTACAATAAAAGACGAAAAAAAAAAAAAAAAACTGAGCAGAGTGCTATAACGGGGTTTACTTTTAGGTGTGATAAAACGCCAAACAACTAATGTTACGGAGCGCCAGTATGCTGTACATGTATTTGAAACCGCGTTATTTCTTTGGTCGGTTTGATGAACGAAAAACCGGAATTTTCCGAAGAACAGAATCATGTTACCCTCACTTGAGACCAGCTCAGCCACTTGGTAAAAAAAGAGTCCGTAAAAATTTCACGCATTATTGATTCGAATTTTGAGCTTTCTTTCCACGTCTTGTGGAAGAAAGGTGATTATGAACAGTGCGCTTCCCTTGAGAGCAGGAATTAATTTCGCGAATTGATCGGAGTGCTAAGGGCGCTTAAGATTACTGAGTATTTGTACATGAAACGCTGAATTTTCCCACGCAACAAAAGGAAATTCAGCAAACAAGATATAAGACAAGCATTTACTTGCCCATTAAAAATATAAAATCGGTAATCAGCATACGGCTTCTTGAGCCCGTCTCTTCGCGAATCTCTGTTCTGTTAAAACAGAACAGTGAATCACAAAATGGCAAATGAATTCTGCTGTCAGAAATGGATTTACTAGCAGGTGACGACTCCTGCCATCTCTTAATATATAATACGTAAAAATTTGTTTCTGCGATGAAAAAACGTTTCGGGATGTGAAGATTCACATGGTTTTGTACTGTTATAGCTCAGAAATTTTAGGACTCATTCTTTACCGAACAATTTCAGCATCGGGGAACATTGACACTGTTGATTTTAATCAACAGTGTCAATGTACCTCCGATGCTTGAATTGTGACAGATAGCCAAACTTCTGGAGGAAAAGTAGTTTTGTTTCGACGCAATAGGGTGGTATCACATTTTCTCAAAGTTGACTAGGATGTGGGGGGACTTCCCTGACTGGCTCGTTCCCTTCATCATCCTCCCTTCCTTCTCTAATTGTTTTTCATTCTGAGTACTATGCAAAATAAAGTTTTTGTTATACCAATATCAACATACGCTATTCGAAACTTAAGACATTAAAAAAAAGACATTCAAATAAGTGACTAAACGTACAATCTTTTAATATGGCGCAAACATATATTTAGCGTTCATTACGGCAGATAGCCTACACAGCAAACTTTCCGCCAATTTTTAGTAAAGTTTCGATGGAAATATTTCGTCATTCGTCAAGCAGGAAATATTTTAATGCAGCCTGCGATATGCTAAAAGATGAGAACTCTGAGGCATCCATTACAGCCTAATGTAGCACACCGTTCTCTTCAAACGGTAGTGTCATCATTCATTGAAATCAGACAATGCGTGAAGGCAATTAGACAAAGAAATACCCTTTGTGAGTAAGAGAATAACATGAAACGAGAAATGGAAAAATGCTGAAAGGGTAAACACACAATCCTAAAAGTGACTAAGGGTGCCTCCCACTGAAAATGGCTTAGCAAAGACATAGAGAGTGTCATATACTGTTGTTCAAAGTCACGAAGAGTTTTTAAGCATCGGGCCCGTTTGATTCCTAGCTTTAGCATCAACTCCCCAAAGTAAAATATCATTTTGTTTTATTGTTCTCAATAATAAAACATTATGGCAGATAAACAAAAATATTTCTAACCCATCCTGCAAAATTTACCCTTCAACATTTCAAAGTACGCAGATTTAAGAAATAAAATAAAAACTATCCATCTGCCTGTGTGTACGAAGTACATTCGCTTATATTTCAACTTCCAAAAACGCTAGAGAGAGAGAAAAAAAAAAAGCCTCTAACAACCTACATATCAGAATTAGTGTGACGGGAAAACGAATTTTTTTTGCTATGTAAGTCATTCGTGACACGCATAATCAGCAATGAGACCAACTTCTCGAGAATTCCACAGACCACTCACTCTTTGTGCACCACTGCTTAAGTTACCTTGGAAATCGGCCCAGAAGGAACATGAGAAGATATTGAAAAGGAAAATAAACAAAGACATTTAAATAATTATAAAATTGAGCTACAGACGGATAAAAAAGGAAAGCCACTCGAAATTCGCAGTTCTGATAGGCAATTTAAAAAATGTAAGGGGACGAGTTATGAAATTCGAAGGAGAGAGAGAGAGAGAGAGAGAGAGAGATGTGTGTGTAAATTTAGAAAAGGCATGGAGATTCATTCGCAAGGAGTAAAGGCGTAATTTTGTAGAAGGTGCAATTGTAACTGAGGAGTGAAGATATAGTTTAACAGCGTTTGGTTTGAAATTTCCAAGTAAAAAAAAAAGATCCAGTTTTAAAGTATACTTATCCCATTTCGGCCTCCTTGCAGTTCCTTGCTGGTACTCCTTTCTTAGATTCCAACTTGTTTATAAAGGCTTTTATTAGCCTTATCAAGAAAAAAATTCCCACAGAATTCCCGATCACTTTAAATGTAAACGCTGATATCAAACCAAAGAAAATTAGTGACAAATGGGCCTGGAGTACTGGGGTCCATAGTTTCAAATACAGATATATACAGTTATACCCAGATATTTATTAACAAATAAAGTACAAATAAAATAAAATATAAGTACAAAAACCAGTAGCTTTCGGAACACGTGTCCCTTTATCAACTGATAAGTTAATATAAAATTTTGAATACACTACAAGCAAAGTGTGGCACGTTAATCATGCGTCATTGTTGTAGCACGGACGTGTGCTGCCTTACGCCAGTGATCATCCATCAATAAAACGGTTGTCTCTAGGATGGGATGCAGACGCATGCCTTTCTGGCAGTCCAAACGGAAATTTTAAATGCATTTGAGGCCAAATCAGAAATGGCGGTTGTTTATGCCGATATTGAAGCTGCTTTTGATAGCCTCAACATCTCAGCCCTTCTGAATCTCCTAACCAATTTCTTTCGGATCAAAGGTGACGTTTTCGCTTTTCTGCACTCGCTCCTCCGGAATAGAACAGTGTACCTCACTCATCATAAGCTCTGCTATACCCGATCCATCAATGCTGGTGTGCCGCAAGGTGGCGTTTTATCGGGGTTACTTTTTACCGCCCTCCTTATTCCGTTTGTGTGTAACAGAGATGATGTCATTACCTACGCCGACGATATAAAGTTCCTAACGGAAATACCACCATCAGCCGACAGGGGAGTGATCACATCGGAAATCTGTAATAAGATCACAGCTTTCTCTAACCACCTCAACCATTTCGGTCTCAAACTGAACCCCCAAAAATCCGTTATTATGGTTTTTTCTCTGAAGAAGTGTCCCACATCCATACAACCCTCACTGCAGGGTGCAGTTATTCCAAGTGTTACTAAACACAAAGATCTCGGTGTAACCTTCGACCCAAACCTTAGGTTCAACTGTCACATCGAATGTGTTCTACGCAAGATCAACCGAATGCGCTGGATTGCCCGTCAACATCTTCTTCATAACACAGACGCAAGAACCACAATCAGATATCTGGAAACCATTGTGTATCCTACCTTTCTGTATGCCTCTGAAATATGGGCATCCGCAGTACCTTCTCTCATGAAGCCCATCTTCGCCAGTGAATACTGGATGTTGAAGTGGGCAACCCACAAACATCGACTCCCCCCTCAGCAGAGGACCACCAGCATGGCCGACCAACTCCAAATCCCGCGGCTGCCTCAAATAATCAGCATGAGGAGAACTGCGACCACAGTCAAAATGCTGGTTGGAAAAATCAACTCCCCTGACTTCTGGGATATATGCCAGTGGCATGTTCCACTTCCTTCCTTACGAGCCACCCCTCTTCTTCAGCTACAACGGAACAGGCTGAAGATCAGTGACAGATTCCTACCTGGACAAGTACTTCCTACAGTACAAGCCCTGCTAATGATCGGAGTTGACCTGCAGAAATTCGCTTCTGATCGCAATTACAGGCGCTCTTTGGCCGAACTTGTTCCCCTTTTGTTTGGCCCCTGATGTCGACTCATACTGAAAACTCCATCTACTATCTCCTATGAGGCGCATAACGGCACGTCGCAGGCAAATCGACGAACTGTCTCACAAGAAAAGACGATACCGAACATCAATTTGGCACTGTGAAAAATTCTGACTCGTGTGAATATGCTTAAATATGTGCTTAAATATTATGCACATACCTTGGTGTACTGTCTGCCTCACAACTATACATACTCGTATCTATTGAATGGCTAATGCTACGTTTTTAATTGTTATGTAATCTTTTATACTGCAAATTTTTATACTGTACATATTTTTATATTACCCTATATCATTGTCAAGCCCCTGGCCTCCTGGCTGTGGCGGGCACATTATTGTATCTGTATCTTTACTGTACAATAAAGATTTTCTTCTTTTTCTGGCGATTTAATGCCTTAGGGTTGTTTATTATGTTTAGTGACTCTAGCCATAGGCGGTGGCGAAAGTGTCGCGCGTGGTCCACTATCTCAAAGTCGCGCTTGGGGTCAAGATCGTGGTTGGTAGCCCAAAAATGTTCTGCGAGCACGGACTGGTCAGTTTCGGCAAGCCGGATTGCTCTGTCGTGTTCCGTGAGGCGATCCTGGAGACGTCTCGATGTCTCACCTACGTAGCAACTGTTACAGGCCTTACAGGTGATACGGTACACTACATTGCTGCGTAAGACAGGTGTGACAGGGGTCTTCACACTGGAGACAAGTGAACGTAGGTTCCTACCGGGTAATTGTACACATTTGATGTTGTAACTTCTAAGGATCTTCGAGATACGTCCTGACACTCCTGGATAGTACGGAATGTAGGCGGACGATATGCCGACTTGCTTCGGAGGTCTTGGGTTGAATGTAAGTTCTTCTGCCTGTAACAAGCATCTGTTTAGTACATGGGATGGATAACCGCATCTGGTTAGGTCCGCCTTCACACGGGAGATCTCGTTACGTCTAATTGTGTCGGTGCTGGAATGGCTCCAGGCCCTGGAGAATAGGGTGCGGGCAGTGCTATTGAGATGGCTTGGAGCGTGGCCGGACCCGTAGTTGGTGAATTGACCGCACCACATGGGTTTGCGGTATACTGAGGTCTCTAGACGTGGGCCTACGCGATGCACTAGTACGTCCAGAAACGGGAGCGAACCGTTCACCTCTGATTCTACGGTAAACTTGATGAAATTGGATAGGGAGCTGAGGTGTTCTAGTAGCACCGTTTCAGAACCACGTGGTATTATGGTAAAAATATCGTCGACGTATCTACACCACGTTGTAATAGGTGTAGGTGGGTTCTGGTGTATCTGCTCCTCTAGATCTTCCATGGCGATGTTAGCTACTACGGAACTGACAGGGGCACCCATAGCAGTGCCATGTACTTGTTTGTAGAGTGAGTCTTCAAAGGTGAAGATGCTGCTAGAGAGGCATAGGTTGAGGGCGGTACAGATGTCATCAGTGGATAGTGACGTCCTGGATTGGAGGCTTAAGTCGCTCTCAAGGAGCCTTCTGGCGCAGTGCACGGCCTGTTGGACGGGAATCGAGGTGAATAAAGAGACCACGTCAAATGATGCCATGACAGAGTTGTCAGGGATTGAAATGTCCTTAATGATGTTAAGGACATTTCAATCCCTGATATATCTGTATTTGAAAGAAAATTAGCTGCTGGAATGAGCTCATAAATATACATGTATGGCAAACCAGATGAGACACCTTCCAGAACAGTAACATAATAACCAGATCTTTCATCTCAGAAGTGATTCTGTCAAAAACTTAAAAAACTAATAAATGATTCTTAAGTATTGTGCTAGTCCAGGAAAACTAAAGCAATTTTCCCCTTAACCTTGGCAAAATTTCCTTTAACCTGGGAAAAATCTAAAGTTTCCAGCTCAGGAATCATTGCTGAATAACATATCCAAAATCCGACGAAATCGGACCCCGGTAACACCCCCAAAACTGGATTTCAAAATGGCTGACTGGCTGTGTCCTAATAAATGCAAAAAGAAACTAATTTACGCCTTGTAGAGAGAGATAATGCTTTTATTTACAGTTAAAAATGTTTAAAATAAAAATAACTTTCAAAAATATACCACACAACCATTTTTTGTTATGAAATTTTAATATTAAAATATTTTACAGAATTTTAAAATCAAGAAAACGATTATTTCAAAATCTGTTTCATGTTCTGTTCATTACTCCGAAGTGTCGCAATAACTCCGAAGATCAATATCCATCCAATTATTTATAGGCATAAGGTTAGTAAAAGTGATATTAAGAATGTTGAAACCTTCTTAATATAGAAGGTTTCTATATTCCTTCTTAGGGAATATAGAAACGCGAGAAGCATGCTGAGGGGCATCTCGTTCAGCAAACTTCCAGTACCCACTGACTTGATAAGTAGATTTAGTCTTCTCTGGCAGATCTGTGCAGCAGAAAGATCAGGTCCAAGTTGGCCAGGAACAATCCAAGCAATTCACTGTGAATAAACTGTAGCATCGATCACGTTTCTTCCCATCATAGATATGGCGGCAAGTGACATGACCTGCATATTCTCGACTCTACGATACTGAGCAAGATAGCACACGACCAAATTGTTTTAATGCTGGGAACATTTCATATTCTGATTAATCTTTTGGGCGCAATTGGTACTCTGATGAATGGTTCAGGTTTGTCTGAAGTACTTCAAGAAATCTACGGATCAAATGCTGTGCTACATATGATGGCTGGAAAAGCTGTTTCCAGAGCGATTCGAGGTCATATGATAGTAGATGCAGCTCTTAGTACTTTATAGGTCACGCAAGTTTTCCCTCGCAATGAAGATAGAACCCCTCATGCCTTGTTAAGGAAGCTTGTGACCTGCTCGACAATGTTATGGCCGCCAAACAAACAGTTAAGGATGTGGAACTGTCTAATGCATTGTCTCAGATTGGTGTTGCTTTGGAAGAGAAGAGAACTCACCTACAACCTTCTTCGAGAACAAGTAAACTCTGGTTGGAATATCAGAGAATAATCAACGTTTCACGTACCTTGATAATAGCAGATAGGACCGGCTCGTGGGATTTGCACTTACAAGCTATGCTGGAGATCCTCCCCATAATTGCAGCAGCCGGACATCACCATTACCTCAAGTCGCTCCGACTAGGTTTGACACTTTTACACTGGACCCTACAAACAACCACCGAACGGAAAAACAGAAAATCATGGAACACATGAAAGAAACTTGGCAGTGGAGATGGCAAGAGACGACCAAGGGTGAAGTCGCACGGAAATTTATACCCTACGTAGACAAGACCTATCCAAAGGCCCCAAAATGGTTCTACCCGGGGCTGAACAACACCTTCCTTCTGACGGGCCTTGGGCCCTTTAACGCAAAACTAAATGCACTCGGACTGACCAAGGACCCAACTTGCACCTGTGGCAATATGGAGACGTGGCAACATATCATGCACAAATGTGAATGCTATGAGGAACAAAGATCAGTACTCATCACCAGTATAAAGTTCGTACCAAAAGACAATGAGCATCACCTCCTGGATTCGGAAGACAAGTACACCGCGTTTAGCCGCTACACCCAGGACATCTTTAACAGACGGAGAACGGAAATCGCTATCCGCAACAATACGGAAACATCTGAATAGAAGAATTCCATTGAAACTAACCAAGGAGGAGACATTCAAGACTACAGCATTAACATACCGCATGACTACAACCGATCAGAAGAAATTACCAACAAAGATACCTCTCCATTGATGACCTGGTGCAAAAGGCCAGAACTGATGCTCTCAACGAATATGACTACCTGAATTGACATCAAAGCAGTACTACAAACTGACCAGAGTCATAACTTCTCTTCCTGACCCCATAAGACGAACACGAGACTAGTGAGACACTGAACTAAGACTGTGACCCACCTGAAGTGACGCTAAACTGAACATTCAAAAACCATGATTGTGACCGCAGTAACCCATCTGAAGTGATTCTGAGCTGGCAATCAAAAACCACGACTGTGACCGCAGCTACGCTGTTGCTTCGCCTTTTGGCGATCTGGGTTGGACACCTCGTCTGGCCCACTTTCTCTCCATGTCCTGGCGGGGGGGACTGTCCCCTCCCCGCCGTCCCCCCCGTTTACTTGTCCTGTTGCGGCATGGGCATGCCGCACTGACTGGGGTCGTCTTTCCTATTGGCCCCATACTTCTGTCTTTCCCCCCACTCTCTCTATACATCACTGTGTATGCCCCACATGACAAAAACTTAAATAAACTTCCAAATTATAACAGCCAAATCGTGCATCAATTCTGAAATTTAACCTCATTAGCGAACCACCCCTTAAAATCGCGTTATTTTATTTTTTTATTTTATTTTTTTTTATTTTTTAGGCCCTAGCCACTGAAATCTGAGGAAATTAGGTGGCAGGGCCTGTCAGAGTAAATAACTATAATACTGGTATACCTGGTCTGCCTCCACGGGGCTGAGTGTGGGCAACGTTGGGCCCCTGCAGGGGTCTAGCGGCTAAATGGCCAGAGGAACAACGATACACAACACAATACTTCTAAATCCCATACACTTTTAAATCTCTGGCCTTAACAGTAATCTGTTACACCCACAAAGAAAACCACGCGGAGATGGGGGAAACCCCTGGTGCCGTTTGACACGAACACACTTTACACTTACCTGTACTTGCAGAAAATATTCAGGTTGCCTTTTGAAAATCCAACCGTGAACAAAATGTTCCTGGAAGATAAGTTTGTTGTAAGAAGAAGCGGCAGATTATGGGCCGGACTCGGATCAGACCTGGTAATAGAACAAATACTAATGCGTTCTCTGAAAAGCAGAGGAGGACTGACACGAGGAAGTGGATTTACAGAAATCCAGAGGGCAACGTGGCTGTTTTCTATGCCCCTATGTTCCACTTATAACTTACCAATGCAGGAATAGACCAGAGGTTTGTTGGAAAGTAGTGAACAACAGAAAGAAATGAGGGAAAGCAGACAAATGAGGGACAGTAATGACATTAAGAAAGTACTCGAACGACTGGAATCCATATCCCCATTCAATTCTGACTCAGGTCTCTGCAACATTATGACAGGGGTAACTGCTGATTCTGGAGTTAACGTTGATGAATTGCGCTCCATAGGTATGGACATCGTCGTCAAAATGATAGGAAAAGAAGTATTCACATATTCTACCAAAAGGCAGGACAAAGTGAAAACCATAGGATCTGCTGCTGCCGTTGTGAGCCCTGTCGATGTCGATATACAAGTAGATCCTGCACTCCTCTTTCAGAGAATGATGACTGTTGCCACTGGCGGTGACTTGAATCTTGAAGATGTCATCTATTACGAACTTTGCGCGTACCCTCCTGCATTATTCGAATCACGAAGTATGTCGAGGAAAGCCGACAAGTCTCAGTTAGCTCATGCAATATTGAAATACAATGACAATGTACGCATGGAAGGAGCTGAAGAAATTCAGTGTACAGATCAGCATGTATTGGATGGTGGATCTCTACTACATCGTATTCCATGGCGTAACAATGAAACTTTTGAAAAAATTGCAATCTCCTATGCCGATTTTACTCTGAAAACCTATGGAAAAGCTATCATTGTTTTTGATGGCTACGGCGGCTCTCCTACGATCAAGGACACGGCCCACAGAGGACGCAGCACTAAGACAAGTAGAAATGTTAACTTCAGTCCGGGCATACAGTTTGTCGGCAAGAAGGAACACTTCTTGGCTAATGAAAACAACAAGCAAGCAATGATTTCCCTTGTAGTTGAAAAGGTAGCTGCAGCTACATCATTTGTTACATCCGAGCGTTTGCCACCTACCGATTCGTCCACAAAGTACCACAGCTTTCGCACTTCTGTAGACTTCCAGAGTCTAAATAAGACTCTGGAATTCTACAGAAGAGAGGATCAATGCAGAAGAGTGGGGTTGGTATCTAAATAATAATTCCTACTACTCTATACTCTGCGACATGCCACCAGCTCCAGTGATCTACTCAACATGTTCCGTTGTTCCTACAAGACGAAATGTGGTACTTCACGATGTGGATGCAAGCGTAACGGATTGTTCTGTTCAACTGTTTGTGGCGAGTGCCAAATCAGTGGTTGCGATAACAACCAACCCCCACCGCCAATAATGAGTATGATAACAGTGATGAAGACGTTAAAATCTGTCTTTGACTAAGTTGACTTCTGTAATGAACAGAACATGAAACAGATTTTGAAATAATCGTTTTCTTGATTTTAAAATTCTGTAAAATATCTTTAATATCAAAAAATGGTTGTGTGGTATATTTTCGAAAGTTATTTTTATTTGAAACATTTTTAACTGTAAATAAAAGCATTATAAATAAATTTTCTGTTTATACTCCGGCATGACAACCAAGTCAGTAGAGTTTACAATAAATCGTCAATACAAATATTTATCGTATTTAGCAGTCACGGGCTTCAACCCCGGTCTACTCAAGGAACGCGTACTATGCCCTCTCGCTCCTGACCACTGGGTTACGTCAGGCCTTTATCTCTCTCTACAAAGCGTAAATTAGTTTCTTTTTGCATTTATTAGGACACAACCAGTCCGCCATTTTGAAATCCATTTCTGGGGGTGTTCCCGGGGTCCGATTTAGTCGGATTTGGGTTATGTTATTCAGCAGGGGCTTAGAGGGGAACAGGTATCCTGTGTGTTATCAGACACTCAGCCTAAAACACTGATGGATCCAATATCTCTCTATTACAGAAGATTTAGGAGAAGTCCGGTTGGCCTGCCTCCCTAAAATCCACTCATGCACACCTTCTCGATGGTAAGCCCTGTTACGTCACTTAGGTGGCAACGGCGTGTAGAGTGGTTCTCTTCAAGACGCCTGGTCAGCGTGAAGAGGAAAAGACGAAACCCTCCAGCAATGAGAGCACAATACAAATGGCCCTCAGTCCCCAGCAGCTTTCACTCTCCCTCTTACGGCAGCGAGAGGATCAGAGTGGAAGCAAAGGGTGCTAAGAATCTCTGGGTACGACCAGGCTGCCATGCACGGAAATTGAACTTGGCCTGTTATAACGTACGATCACTCATCGGTGAAGACAGGATATTAGAGCTGGAAAAGGAATTAGAAAATGTGAATTGGAATATCATCGGTTTGGCTGAAACAAGAAAAAGAAATGAATCACTTATAAGTTTATCAAGTGGAAATCTGCTGTACACCAATGGAAACAGTGAAAGGAGTGAAGGTGGAGTTGGGTTTCTGGTCCATAAAGATTTTAAAAACAACATTTTGGAATTCAAAAGTACATCACCAAGGGTGTCAAGACTAATACTCAAGATTTCTAAGAGGTACAAGCTAAAGATTATAATGATTTATGCACCAACATCGAGCCATGATGATGAAGAGGTTGAAGAAATGTACACTGAAATTGAGAGTCTTCTAGATGAGCAGAAAACCCATTACACTATTATTATGGGGGACTTCAATGCTAAGGTTGGAAAAAGGCAAAACAGCGCAGAAAGAGGAACTATAGGAAATTTTGGAATTGGTGAAAGAAATAAAAGAGGTGAAAGACTTGTGGAATTTGCAGAATCTCAAGGAATGTCAGTAATGAACACTTTTTTCAAGAAAAGGGTGAACAGAAAGTGGACATGGAAGAGTCCAAATGGATTAACAACTAATGAAATCGACTTCATCCTCACTAACAGAAGATATATTGTGAATGATGTTACCGTCCTGAATAAGGTAAATGTTGGAAGTGATCACAGAATGGTAAGATGTACACTTGATATAGATGTAGGAAAGGAAAAGAAAAAACTGACTCGAGTAAATAATACAAAGGTCTTTGAAATAACAGAGGAGAAGAAAAAGCAGTATGTACTGGAACTTAAGAACAAGTTTGAGCTTCTGCAGACTGCTCAGGATCAAGATATCGACGAGGAATATTACAACTTTCTGAAAGTGATAAAGCCCAAGAAACCTATAGGGAAACAGAAATCCAAAGAAGAAAAAATTAGTCAAGAAACACTTGTCATGATGAACCAAAGACGACAAATGAAGAGCAAGAAAAACACTGACAGGGAGAAAATTGAGTATACTGAGTTATGCAAAGCCATTAGAAAGAGACTCAGAGAGGACATAAGAAGATTTAACACAAGAAAAGTAGAACGAGCATTAAGGGAAAACAAAGGATTTAAATCAGCAGCCATGAGCAGTAATACAGAAAGACAAATGATACTGAAACTGAAGAATAGCGATGGTGTACTTATAAACAGCAGAGAAGGCATAATTCAAATAGCAGAAGACTACTATAGAGAATTATACAAGGAGCGAGGGAATGATACCAGCAGTGGGGAAGATGGATTGCAAAGTAGCAACACATACGACATACTCGATATTCTTCCTGATGAGGTAGAACATGCATTGAAGAAAATGAAGAATCGGAAAGCCCCGGGGGAAGATGAAGTTACTGTAGAGTTGCTAAAATTAGGAGGAAGAGACATAACACGAAACTGGCAAGGCTCTTCACAAAGTGCATTAGAAAAGGTGTGATGCCTAAGCAGTGGAATAATGCAATCATAGTTTTGCTGCATAAGAAAGGAGATAAATCAGAAATTGGAAATTATAGACCAATTAGCTTGTTATCCCATATCTACAAGTTGTTCACAAGGGTCATTACTAACAGATTAGAAAGAATACTTGATGAGAATCAACCGAAAGAGCAAGCTGGCTTTAGGACAGGATTCTCAACTATGGATCACCTTCACGTAATATCACAGCTAATGGAGAAAGCAAATGAATATAAAACACCATTATGCCTGGCATTTGTGGATTATGAAAAGGCATTTGACTCCATACAGCATAAGGCAATGTTTCGGGCACTGGAAAGACAAGGCATAGATACTCCATATACAGTATTATGATTTTGAAGAAAATATATGAGAGTGCTACATCCTTTATTAGACTAGACAAAGACAGTAGGAAATTTAAAATCGAGAAAGGAGTTCGACAAGGGGAGACAATATCTCCGAAGCTGTTTACTGCTGCCCTTGAGGAAGCTTTCAGAAGATTAGACTGGTCGCAGAAAGGAGTCAATGTGAACGGAGAGTACCTAAACCATTTACGATTTGCAGATGACATTGTGGTCATAAGCCACGATCCCAAAGAATTAGAGGAAAATCTTAATCAGTTATGCACAGTTAGTAAGGATTTTGGACTAAAGATTAATATGGCTAAAACAGAAGTAATGATGAACAAGTATGCCACGGAAAGGGAAATAATGATTGAAGGAGGACTAATTGAAAAGGTGGAGTAATTGAAAAGGTGGAGTCATATACTTATCTGGGACAAGTTATTAGCTGTAATAATGATAAATGGCTGGAAGTCAAGAGAAGAATAAATTTTGGATGGATTGCATTCAGGAAATATAGTCACATACTGAAGAGCAATATCCCAGTTTATCTGAAACGTAAAATAATGAATCAATGTATACTCCCCACCATGACTTATGGAAGTGAAACTTGGGCACTCACCAAAAGAATGGAAGAGAAGCTAAGAACTACACAGCGAAGAATGGAACGAATTATATTGGGAATCAGACTGTTAGATAAGAAGAGAAACACATGGATTAGGCAGCAAACTCAAGTAAAGGACATTCTTATCAAAACTAAAGAACTAAAATGGTCTTGGGCAGTACACACAGCTCGAAGACATGATGACAGATGGACTAAGAAAATAACAGAATGGTACCCAAGAGGAGCTAGAAGAAAACCTGGAAGACAAAGGCGGAGATGGATAGATGAAATTCATGAGTTTTTGGGCAGTAAATGGATGGCCAGTGCTCAAAACAGAAGGAACTGGAAAGTTGCTGGAGAGGCCTTCATCCTGCAGTGGATTGAAAATGGCTGATGATGATGATGATATTCAGCAATGATTCCTGAGCTGGAAACTGTTTAAAAAGCTTCTGAAGCAATTTTGCCCAGGTCTAAATGCAAACAGCCTGGGCTAGGCATATATTTATTCTCACAGGACACGGATCCCGTAATCCTCAACCTTATCAATCAGGCCTCACTGACAATGATCTCTGCTTTTGCAGCTAGGAAGAAAATTCGACGTATACTATCTACCGTTGCCCTCTTTATGACAATTTCAATAATTTTTTTTTTTTTATGAAACTCTCAAACACGAAAGTTATTAAAACTAACAGTACTTAGTACCATGCATGGGTTGAAGGAGATGGGGAAGGAGGGGATACCAGAAACTTTGCTCTGGTGACTAAACATAGGTTTTACCACTTCAATCCTCCAATAAGCAAAGTGGTGGCATTTCACCGGTTGATGAGAGTCATCTACCACCTAACAGCTTCAGAACACTTTCAAAATTTTTCTTTTCAGCTTTTTAGTAGAAGGAAAATTTTCTACAAATTCAAGCTAATAATAACGATCACAGCCAATAACAGCATTACTGTTTCAGGTAATTCAGCCAAGGTCCCAAAGAATTAAATTGTTCATATCTCTACGTCTTCAATAACCAGGCTTATTGGACCACATTTGAATACCGACTTTTATTTATGAAATAAATCTTTCTCATGCTTACTAACCATATCCCGACAAAACAGTCATTGTACCTAACTCTAATAACTCATTACAACTTTAAACCCAACAGTTTTTCACTGCATCATGTTCAACTCTTACTGTCATTATTCCATAACAACAAATGAAAGGACATCTGATGATGTAATGTGTTGAAAGGTTTCCATTAATTAAATTGGAACCAATGGTCTGTGTTTATTTTCACCGTAACCTACCATCTGATTTCATGGAGCATATGTCTACCCTGGGGTTTTCTGGATTTAACCATTTTAAAAGCGCCCATCTGAGCCCACATCAAAGTAACTTACTGAACTGCACAATTTTCTTATTAGACTCAAGAAAATAAAAATAAAATAAAATTTCCTTGTGGAAATTTTATTTTACGGAAAGGAACTTTCATTTAGCATAAAAAACTTATCTTGATAGATTTGAATCATCCGTTTGCTACTACCTTCCTATGGATGGATTGTGGAACGGCTTTTATTTCAACCACTTCTGGACCCTTGGTTTGGACTAGTGGTAGGTTTTTATAGTTATCTTATTTCGGTACAGTCTTTTAGTTTTTATGGAATACTAAAAATCATATTGTAGAACACACTTAGATTCATCAAACCAAAGTGGATTACACCGGTCGGCATTAATTTCCTCCCTGAAATAATTTCGAGAGATTCTCGTAGGAAATATGTTAAAAACTCAGATATGTGCTAAGTTCTCATCACCTTAATTTTCAAATATCGTCTTTTGACCGAAATCCAAGACCTGTAGTTAGCTGGTTTAATCATCTTTTCCACCTATGTTATCCACCAATTTTATTTTTTCCACTTATATCAAAAAGTGTTATGTGTTTCTGAGAGCGAGTGGTGAACAAAGTGTAAATCGTGAACTGTGTTTATAGTAATCATAAATAATCATAAAGCGTTAATCGTGAACTGTGTATAGGTAATCATAAATCGATGCCTTTTGCTGTACCGGTGAAACGGCTGAAACCTCGAAACCACATAAACGATTGTTAATTTTGCATGACCAATATTTCTGGATTTTCTGGGAAATTCAAGCATAAAGTAGAGTATCCCAACATACCTTCTGCTCTAAGGCCGGCTCCTCACAATGATACAATGCCTGTGCTAAAGCCACCAGAAACTTATAGACTTGATTCTCATTCAGGATGGGAAAAGGAGTCTCCAGAAGATGCAGAACCCAGAACAAGTACTGAACAGATCCAGACTTTTCAACTCTTGATATTGCAAAGCTGCATCTAATCACTCAGACAGAATTGAACGATTTGGTCAGAGATGTGAACCTCTCCAAAACCAAGGCTCAATTACTAGGATCGCGGCTTCAACAGAACCTTCTAGAAAAGGATGTCAAGGTGTCTTGTCTTTTAATAGGAAGAGACAACATAATGACCTATTACTGCATGGTGCTTTGGTTTATTGTAACAATTTCCAGGAAAGAATGAAAGAATTACAACTGGAGCACGTCCCCGAGCAGTGGACACTTTTCATTGATTCATCCAAGGTCAATCTGAAAGCAGTTTTACTCCATAATGAAAATAAGTATCCATCTATACCATTGGCTTATGCAGTTCACATGAAGGAAAAGTACGAGAACCTACAGGTTCTTCTGGAAAAAAAAAAAAATGGTATTCAGAATACAAATGGAATATCTGTGCCGACCTAAAATTAGTAACTTTGCTAACTGAGTTGCAAGATGGACACACTAAATAATGCTGCTTTTTATGAGAATGGGAATGGTTGAGTGAAGGATTGTCACTATAGGATAAAAAAATGACCAGACCGTTCAGAAACTACACCAGGCCAAAAAAATGTAGCACATCCTCCTTTGGTGGATAAGACAACAATCTATTTACCTCCATTGCACATCAAGCTAGGTTTGATAAAAAAAATAAATATATATATATATATATATTTGTGAAAGCGATGGACAAAAAAAGGAGAAGAATTTTCCTGTTTCAGGCAAAAGTTTCCTCGAATCAGTGAGGCCAAGATAAAAGAATTTTTGTGGGTCCTCAAATGAAACTGCTAGTCTAAGATGAGGAATTCACTAAAAAATTAAATGCTACAGAAATAACAGCCTGGAAGGCATTCGAAAACGTCGGACAGAACTTTTTAGGCAATGAGAAATCACAAAATTACAGTGAAATTGTTGATGAGCTAATTTTAGCGTCAGAGAGTTGGGATGCAACATGTCGTTAAAGATTCATTTTCTACATTCCCGTTTAGACGTTTTCCTGATATTTTGGGAGCAGTCTCCGATAAACAAGATGAATGTTTTCTTTTCACCAAGATATTTCTCAAATGGAAAAAAGATACCAGGGAAAATGGAGTCCAAATATGTTGGCAGACTACTGTTGGAATCTCGTACGGGAGACACCAATGGACGATTATAAAAGGCAAAAAATAATAATAATAAAATAAAATAAATAAGTGTTTTGTTATCAGATAAACAATTTTGTAAATATAATAAGGTTAACAGACCCATTTTTCAATATTTAGTATTGTATGTACTAAAAATATATGAAATCTTTTTTTACTAGAAACTTAGTTTTTGGTTTTAATCCCTTCTCACTTAAAACTGGTGGATGTTGCAGCAATATGGTTGCCATATTTGAATTCAGCAACGTCAATTTTCTTCAGATGCTGCCTCCTGACCTCAACACAAAATTCCAAATGCGATCTCCCTAATCCTTAATTTAAAGTTATCGAAGTGGTGTTTACTAAAGAAAAGTTACACTTGCAATTTTCACTTCTTAGCTTGAGATTGTGGAAAATCCTCTTTACCTTCTGCTTTATCAAAAATGGAATTCGAATTAATTTCTTAGCCTGCTGATCAGGAATCCAAATCAGTAATAACCTGTCCATTTTCAGCAAAACGTTTCCGTAGGTTCTCAAATATTTAATTGTCATTCAATGTTTGCAACGTTATATATCATACGAGGTGTGGCAATAAAGTTCCAAGATTGGTGCAATAAAAAGAACACAAAGGGAAGGAGCTCAAAAATGCTTTTATTTTTATTCAAAGTAATCACCACCCGACTGAATGCACTTATTAAACCGTTCTAAAAGTTTCTGAAAAGAGTCAGCGAAGGCATCCAAACATATATTCATTTCGGCGGTTACGTTTTTCTGTATGTCCTCAACATCGTGAAATCTTTCCTTTGAGGGCAGTTTTCATCTTAGGAAGAAGTCCGTTGGTGCTAGTTCGGAAGAGTAGGGCGGATGTTGAATGTAAAATGCCAGGTTTTGTCGGAAATGTCTTTACGACAAGTGCGGAATAGGCGGTGGCATTGTCGCATAACAAGAACCAGCTGCCTTTCTCTCGAAATTGCGGCTTCACCTAGGAAATGCGCTTGAATAGACTTTGAAGAACCTGTACACAGCATTAGCTTTCTCTGCTCTTCAGGTACAAATCCCTTGTGAATCACCCTGTTTGTCGAAAAACATGATCAACATCGCATTGATCCCAGATTTCTGTAAACGAAACTTTTTGGCTTGGTGATGATTTTTAAGTCCATTGCATGATCTGATGCTTCGTCTCTAGGTCATGTTGAAACGCGCCAACTCATCTCCAGTGAAAATACAGTACAGGAAATTAGGAACACAGCGACAAATCTGGATGAAGTCTTCGCATGATGACGCTCTTCATTGCTTCTGCTCATCCATGAGGCTGTGCGGCACAAATTTTGCAGGCCTTCCTGCTCCCATGCAGAATTTGACGTATCGTCTCTTTATTCGTATTCAACTCATCAGCCATCATTCTGAAGGTTAAACGACGATCTCTTGCCACAATTTCCCTAACTTTTGCAACAACTCTGTTCTCATTTCGAGGCGCCCACTTCCTGGGTAATCACGAACGTCCTCACGTTCGTCTTTTGTGCCATTCAAACGCACTGGAACGACGTAACACTAATCATAAACAGTTTTTAAAATTTCATATGTTTCTGTTGCAGATTTTCTCAGTTGAAAGCAAAATGTGATATTCGTTCGTTGCTCCATTGCAAAATCGTTATACGAAAAGTTAACGCTACTAACGAAACTGGTTGTTACTTGCATCCTACTGGACAATCTCTGTACCACCGTATGTTGGAGGAAGTTTTAACTACAACATACCACTTCCGTTTATTTTTAAATTCAATGAACATGATCGCAAAAGCACCAGTCCGCCACATCTCATATTTTTATTTTTCAGTTACATGTGTTCATAGGCCTGACGTAGCCGAGTGGTCAGGAGCGAGAGTGCATAGCACGCGTTCTTTGAGTGGACCGTGACTACTAAATACGATAAATATTTGTATTGACGATTTATTGTAAACTCTACTGACTTAGTTGTAGTGCCGGAGTATAAACAGAAAATTTACTGTTGTGGGCGGTATTCCATGTTTCAGTTCTATATAGACTGCCAGCTTAAAAACAAGCAATAATTTTCAATTTCATGTCCCAAGTGTCAACAACTCTTGCTTTCTTATTTGACTTTGCAGTCACAGGCAGTGAGTTTATTGCAAAAGTAAAGTATAGTAGATACTCAACTACAAGTCGACTTGGAGTATGTCTTGCCCCTAGTTTTGGGCTTCAGGAAGTCAGAAACACACCGACCTTTGTACAAGTCGATATTAGAAAATGTGCTTCAAGGACATGGCCAAAGCTGTCCGATTTTGCATATTTCAGTATAACGAAATGATTATTTCATTAAATGATTTCATTAAATTTCATTAAAATGATTTCATTAAATGATTATTTCATCTAAATTTCATTCATTTAGAATGAAATATTTATATTAAATCAAAGTTGCTTAATATGAAATGATTAAACAACTGTTTAAAATTGTTTTAAAAAGTGCACAACAAAACTTAGTATCGACTAGACATGTAATAATCTACAATATGCATCACAGTCACTCTATAAAGTGCGAACAAGATAATTTTTTCCCCGTAACATCAAAACAGCGACCCAATACTTTTTTATTTTTAAAACATCCAAAATTTCTAGATTTATACTCAAGTATCTACAGTAAACCAGACACTAAATTAGAAGCGAAAGAGTTCGAGAAACCCTTACCAGGAAGGTTCCTGATAAACTGACGTTTCTCAGTGATCAGAAGTCACAGACATGAGCGTGAGACTGGTGGCGACTTGACGAAGTCTGGAGAACCAACGACGGTACGAGAATAGTGTTAAATAGTGGACACAACGTATTGGGAAGTTTGACAGACACCGAAGAGGCACTGTATTCATCGCAATTTTTTTTTTTTTACATTATTGCATTTATAATAAAAAATATTTTCATAATGAACTTTACCGTTTATCTTTCTTAATGTTATAATAAGACTCAACTTAAGAAATATTTTAATATTGAATGATTCGAAAGTGACACAACTCGAAATAAACCTACAGGAATTGTGATGACATAAATAAATAATTTCGTTTTTATCTTCACTTTGTACCTGAAATCATGAAATCAATTAAAATTGAAAAAGTTATGCTTGATATAAATTCATATTCTTAAAATACGTTTCATGAAAAATGACAGGCATTGACTAGTTTCACTTTCCCTCGTGATGGTTCGATATGTTAACTTAATTTAAATTTTATCTGCTACAATAAATGTTAATAAATCATTACATTTTCAAGAATTTCAATTTTAACTCAATATCTATGAAATGAATATCTGTTAAATTCACTTTGTACTTAATATAGTTTGGTTTACTGTAATGAGAGAGAGAGAGAGAGAGAGAGAGAGAGAGAGAGAGAGAGAGACTTAATTCATAGATATTTGGTGTCCTGTATGTTAATATTTTTATCAGTTCAATACTGAGAATAAGTGACTGAATAAAGTGCTCATTATACCAGCTGTTTGTGCTTGACCGCACTAATGCCTATTATCGGAAAGCTGATAAAAAAAAATGACCACTAAAATTCATCTGAATACCAAGAAGGGCAAACATAAAAGCAGCATTCTAGTAAGAAAGAAAGTAATTTCATGTAAAACTTTTTTTTACATCGTCTTTTTCCATGTTCCCACCGACATAATATGAGCCACGCATGGTTCTCAACCATCAGCTTTTAACTACTGCCTTTAGCACAACTCTGTTCCACTGATAAACAGAAATGACCACCCTAGTAGAAGTAGTCGATTCCACCTCGATACCATGCGGATGACCATTAACTGCGTGGACCATTTAGAGGGGCTAGTTAAATGCAATCTCTCAATCAGCGAAGTACTCTTGTGCTGGCTACTTTCTGATTGACGCCAAAGTGCTTTTAGCTGCGTACTTAGTCGGCAGTGCTTTGCGACGACTACTTAGTGATGAAATGAAGGTGCTAAATTGAAAATCTACGTTTCCAAAATATGCCACTTTATTATTAGTATTTATTTTTGGTTATTGTTTAAAACGCAAGATTCAAAATCATAAAATCATTCTGTTTGTTGAAATTAGCAAAACAGTAAGAAATGCTACGTCCCAAATTTCCTTTCCTTTATAATATAAAAAAGTAAGGTTTTCTGAAAATGAATTTTAAATTAATCTTCATATAATTTTAATTTTTAGTGGTTTTAAAACTGGTTCTTGCAATTAACGCACTTAAAATATCTAACACAGCAACTGCACTTTAAATAATCCGTGAATAAACAAATTTATTGAAAAGACATTTTCTTCAGTGTTTGAATGAGAACTTCCTCGGTTTGATGTACAAGATTATTTCCGTAAAATTACTTCTACCTGGTGTTAAATAAGTAATGTTACAAAATAGGTGGTTCAACTTGGATAACGTACAATTCGTCGATTATAAGTTCATAATTTTCAGCATTCATTATCTTAGAAAATAAAAAGGAATACAGTACTTATTTCTAGTTTTTCAAAACTACGATGTCTTTAAATCATTTTTTTTATTCTTCCAATTACATTTGAACTGTTTATGATAAACAGTTCAAATGTAAAAAAAAAAAAAAACCTCCTCACAGATCATTAAGCAATTAAGGGAACGGAACTTTGTAGTTGGAATAGATTATCGTTCAAATCTTCTCTATACATAACTTTAGTCTAATTTGTCGTTACTAATGATCTGTATGATTGGAAAACCATTGCATGTCATAGGTCAAACGAGAGTTGCTCCACTGTATTTTTAGCAAAGCCAATTAAATTTTGCCCAAGTAGGAAGAAATCTAATTTTATGATCATTAACTTAGAAAGAACAAAGGAAAGAAAGAATAAGAGGCAGTAGTCATAGCTCCGGTAGGTATCGGAAAATTGTCTATGAAATGAAAGAGTTACCATTCTTCATTTCTCTCTCTCTTTCTCGCTTTCTGTGCTAAGAATGAAGTGCAGTTTGTCGTGTCTCAGTGAAGGAACTGGAAAATTTCGATTTGAAAAATGAAGTCATTCGTCGTCACACAAAACAAAACTATTAGCAAGAAACTGCTTCGCACTGTTTGACACTTGTGACGTTGAAACGAAGATGTTATTGTACTCAGTTCCATTAATCATCATCTCACAAAATGCAGGAATATCAACAGCAGCTGTCCGGTCACTTTGCACCTCCTAACATGACAAGCGAACTAAGCTGTTTCTTATGAGAATGACGGTCGGCTGTGGGGAAAATGGGCTTCTGTTAGGAAACGCTATGGTGAAAGTAACTTTGACATGACACATGTAGTCACAACCTCATGAAGGTCACCATTTGTCAAGTGAATGGTCTGTAGTTATTCCTCAAATGCGTTTTGTTTAAACTTGCTCATTCTAGATTCATATGAGACAGACTGAGAGCATATGTGGTATCAACAAATTTCCAATACTTGTTTTGTCAGCTTATTTGTCCATTTCTCTTTGGAAAGACAAAGGTTGAGGGGGAAATGGAATGCAGGAAGTAACTTTGATTTCTTATGTTTTAAAGGCCAGGATCACTTTAAAAGTGTATATTATTATCGGTATTAAAACTGCAGAACAATGCAAGAAAGCAAAGCTTATATATAATCTGCCATAAAAAAAGTTTGTCAGAACTAATGAAGGAATTAGAAAATTTCTATTTAAAAGTTGAACTCAGTCGTTATCCAACGATTGCCACATAAATATTAAATACTTCTTTGAGCTTATTAAAATTTAGTACCGGGGGTGATAGGGAATATTAAAGCAATCCCTCGCCAATCGTGGGGGATAAATTCCTGAAACGTACCGCGTTTGGTACGATTATATTGAAGTCCCACAGAAAACAGGGGCGATAGGGAAAAACAATAAATATGCCAATAAAATATATGAAAAAAAAAAATACAGCACAGTAAGCCCTCGATTTTACGGATATAGATGTAACGCATGAAAAAAATCTGACTTTTTGTCTGACTTTGAAAATTCTGGGTGTGCTTTATAAGAGGGTAAAACGGAACTCGTGAATCCCGGCAGCCACTAGCAAACGTCCCAGTCTCTTTATGGATACGCTCCCTGTCATTAAGAGCTCGTCTGTGCCCTTTTCTATTATAATCTCACTTACAGTTTATCATCATGACCCCTAAGAAAACTGGTGGAAAGAGAAAGCGTGTGCATCTGAATGTTGCGTTGTAATTAAAAATGTTAGAAAAGTTAGGTTATGATATGAAACAAAAAACAAATATCCAAAGTTACCGACTGATTTTCGCTCTATATCCATCGGATGCTCCCTCCTGCAAATCTTGAAAAGCTGTTACTTCCTGCAATAATTGACCACTGCTTCGGTGACAGACCATCACATTTACACACCTCGCTGCACCACTGATCTACAATAGCAAACCTGCTTGACACGCTGTTTCGGATTCAACGTGCCATCAGTAACAGATCTCAAATAGACATCATCTTCTTGGACATAAAATCAGCTTTCGACAATGTGTCAATTCAAACTCTGCTTCATATATTAAAGAACTACTTCAAGGCAACCTTCTCACTAATCTCCATCCTTCACAACTTCCTTAAGGAAAGGATACTGATAATATCCCATAGCTACCAGACCATGACAACTGTTAGAAGAGGCGTATCACAAGGTGGGATGTTATCTACCACACTCTTTTCATTTATCTTACAACCATTTCTAGCGAGGTTTACAAACTTCAGCTCTTTAATGGCTTGAAGTTATTCGTCATCTCTGATGAAATTAAAAGCGTTCAAGATATAAATCAAAACACTGCTGCACAAATGAATCAACTTGTTGACTACTTAAATATGGCAGGGATCCAACTAAATCGGAAAAAGTCCTCCCAAATATCTATCACCAAGAAGCGGTACAAAAATGATATACAAGCTCTAATAAATGGCAATAAGGTCGCAAAGGTTTCATCTCACAAGGATCTTGGTTTCACCTGGGACGAAAACCTTACTTTCCACGACCATTTCATATATACAAAAAGGAAAACATATGCAGCCTTCTGAGCAATCCGACAGGAGTTTACTGGTTGCCAAAATACTTCCCTAAATATGCAAATACATTGAAAGGTGTCTCACGCTCATCGCTTTATACGCGTCCCAGTTAAGGTCCTCTTAAGTTTCTGGATCATTATTATCCCGTCGCTGGATTGGCCATGCTTTTCGTGATGACAAATCTTTACTTCATTGGCCACCGATATCACCGGACCTCACTCCCTTAGATTTTTATCTATGGTGTTTTGTGAAAGATTTGGAGCTTGCCAGAGTTGCGAGGACGTATCGCTGCAGCTATTGTTCAGATCGAGAACAATACGCTGGAGAAAGTATGACATGAATTTGATTACCGCATCGACGTGTGCAGGGTCACACGTGAGGCCCATATTGAAGGACTGTAAGATAACTGTTAAACACCGATGTTTATGCTTTCATTTGATAGCTATTTTACAGAGAAATAAGTAGTTACCTTCAAATAAACTGCCAAATTTGTCGACATTTTGACTAGCCCTTTGTGTGTGTGTGTGTGTGTGTGTGTGTGTGTGTGTGTGTGTGTGTGTGTGTGTGTGTGTGTGTGTGTGTGTGTGTTATTTGGTTTTTAGGAGCATTAGTAACTAGCTCCGGGGATAAGCGGTGGTCATTCCCTGACCTTTCCGCATCCTCCGTATTTGTTGGTCACGGGCTTGAACCTCGGTCTAATCAAGAAGCTTGTGCTACGCACTGCTGCTCCTGCCCACGGAGGCGCCGTGTGTGTGTGTGTGTGTGTGTGTGTGTGTGTGTGTGTGTGTGTGTGTGTGTGTGTGTGTGTGTGTGTGTGTGTGTGTGTGTGTGTGTGTGTGTGTGTGTGTGTGTGTGTGTGTGTAGTAACTGTTTAAATTGTTAATTCACTTTAAACTATTTACAATAAACATTAGCAGCCCATTACAATATCATCTATAACAGTGGTTCTCAAACTTGAGTGGCATAAGAGGGAACCCACTTCAAGCTAAAAGGCTTGAAAACGTTCGCAGAGCTCGACGCTTAAGAATATTCTTTCTATGCTCCAATTTTTTTCGTTTTTAAAATTTTAAATATTGATAGCAAATTTCGGTCATTATTCGAGGACGCTAGGAGTCTGTTTTGAACCGGTAATTATAATAAACATAATAATAAACATACTGATAAAAGACATTTTTTTTTCTGTTGAAAAGTGTTAGAACACAGTTGCAGCGTTTCCATAATGTACACTGAGTGGACAGAAATTATGGGATACCTAGTAACGGCAAGCCATCACGGCAAGCTCGGATAAGGGCAGTCACACGGCGAGATATTGGGTCCACTAGTTCACGAAAGCGTTCCACAGGTATTTCCATCCATGCTTGCTGCACCGCTGTCCATAATTCCGTCGCATTCCTGGTGGATGATCCAAAGCTCGAAAGGACCTTTCCACAGCATCCCAAAGATGCTCCACAGATTTCATATCCGGCGAACGGGGAAGCCGTTCGCTTCCCCGTTCTGCGGAACGCTCTTCGAACCATGTTCTAGTCACCAAGGCTCTGTGGGGAGGCCCATTGTCCAACTGGAAGAGTCCATTGCACAATGACCATGAGGGGTTGCAGATGGTTGTTGTTGATATGGGGGTTTGATGGCGCATAAGCTGCTTTGGCTAAAATGCGCCTGTTGCAGATGGACTGCAAGGATATACATGTAACCTGGACCGTTCAGAGATGCGTCTAGACGTACCAGAGGTCCCAATATGTGCCAGTTGAACACGTCCCAGATTATTACCGACCCTCCAACTGCCTGAACAGTTCCTTGTTTACATGACGGGTGCATAGCTTCGTGCGATTTCCGCCAGATACGCGCCCTCCCTGGACTCATCGGACCAGGAGACCCGTCTCCAGTCATTCAAGGTCCAGTGCCGATGTTCTTTCGCCCAACTGAGGAATAGAGTCCTGTGTCGTGGTGTTAGCAACGGTGGGTCGGCGGCTCCCAAAACCTATTGCGGCTAATGATCGACTGATGGTCTTAGTGGAGACGTTTCTGGCACCTCTCTCGTTGAAGTCGGCGATGATTTGTGCCACTGTCGCTCTTCGGTTGGCTGAAACAATGCGAGACAGACGTCGACGGCCATGTTCATCCACCACCTTTCTTCGCCCACAGCGCTGTCCACAATGAGATGTTATTCCGGAAATGGCGTATTCCCGATACACTCTTGATACTGAAGAACGGGGATAGCGCAATTTCTGTACCACCTTCGCGACCCATGCGTCGGGCACCCACTATCATCCCTCTTTCGAAGTGGGTTAACTCACGACATTCATCCTTACTGACATCGAATTACAGTCAACGTGAATGCAGTGATGCAGTGTACCTATAAATCTGCCAAGCGGTTGGTTTGTCCACTAGCGAGAGGGGTGACAGCGTCGCGTTACCCAGGAACCAGGTATCCCATGAATTTTGTCCTTTCAGTGTATATTGTTCATTAATCATTAAGAAATATGTTTTATTTTTCCTTTTTTTTCTCTCTCCATTATTTTCGAATCCATTTATATAATGAATTTTAGATACTGTTTCAGTGCTAATGCATTAAGAATATGACTACTCTCACTTTTATTATACATACACTGAGTGATCGCTGAATTATGACCACCTACCTAATACCGTGTTGATCCACCGTTCACACGGATAATAGCCGCTGTTCTCCTAATGGATCTGCAGGCATCCTGCCAGAAAAGTTTACCCCTGTGTCGGAATAGATGACGGCTGCTTGTCCATAAGCCCCACTTCTCGTTCCAAAACAGCCCACAGGTGTTGAACTGGATTGAGGTCAGGCGAATTTGGAGGCTAATCAAGATAGGTGATACACTCTGTTACTCGAAGGACTTGTGTACGATGCGGGCTCGATGACACCTTCTGCTTTATCGTCTTGGAAGATCCCGTTTCTGTCCGGGAAAAAATGCAATATCGCCGGGTACACATGATCTCCTAACAGCTGCCAGTAGACCTCACCAGAGAAACATTGATCCATATGCACCAGGGGTCCTAGTTCTTGCCATTAAAGCATATCCCATATTAAGCAATCACCACCACCTGCTGGGACAATGGACACCATGCACGATGGGTCCATGGACTCGTGTTGCTTGCGCCACACCCAAAGGCGTCAGTCGGCGTGTTGCACCAGGTATTTGGACTCAATTGACCAGCACACTCGTTTCTAGTCCTCCAACCAGCTTGTTGTTGACACCACAGCATTAGCAGTCGACGATGATCAGCGGCGAGGAGAGGGTGTCTCTTGGGTCGTCTGCTATGGAATTCCCATATGTCCGAGTGTGAAGCACGTTGGACCTGTAGAAAGCACTGCACCCTTTACTTACCCCGAACGTCCACCTTGAGTCGGAGGGAGGTCGTTTAACCAGTTCGGTACCATTCTTTCTATACCTTAACCACAGTGGGCCGTGAGCAACCGACAAGATATGCAGTTTCCGATATGAACGCACCCGACGCACGAGCTCCCACAACCTTGCCCTTTTGAAACTCCATGATATCTTTACTACGTCTCATAACTGCTACCTTATCACTTTAACTTGCACGACAAGGTGCAAATTGCCACTGCTCTAGCGTACGAAGCCGTTTGACTTTTTACACCTCCCATTATGCGGCATAGCCTATTAGGGATGGAAGGGTCATAATTCAATTATCACCAAGTGTACATTTTTTCAAGTTTCATCATGACTTTTTTTTATGACACCACAAAAACGAAGGGTATTAGAACCTATAGTACTTAGTTCCGTTCGTGAGTTGAAGGTTCAGAAAATGAAAGAAGATACTTGTTGACACAGACTTGAATTTCTGTAGACTGTAATTTTCAGAAATATACGTGAAGGAAATCTGTTCCAGAAAACATAAATAGAAGGAATAAATGATGAATAGAAAAAGCTGGTTTTGTGAGTTCGACGCTGGACAGTGAATTTATGTCGACTACTTGTGGCACGCGTCCGGAGTGGTGGGAAAGTGGGAGAATTACGATGCCAGTTCAGAAGAACACTGGAAGATTTGTATAGTGAGTAGTTGTTTACAAGGAAAGTAAAGCCGAGAGCGAAAGAGAAACCCAATTTTTTAGATACTGAGGCGGCGATATTTGTGATGTGCTAATGCAAAGGAGGATCAGAAGTCAAGGTAATCCCTAATAGAGATATGTGATGTTGTCTAGAAGCCTTGAGTGTTGTCGAAGATAAGCATAGGAGCGGAAGAATCATTTTCGTGGGATATAAGATAGGACTGAGTTTTAGAAGGACTGAAATTAACTTTCTAGTGTTGATACAAGTAACGATTCTTATTACTATTCTCAGCACCTTTGGCCAAAGACCACTCATAATCTGTCTCGGCATACCAAGTCAAACCACCTGACTAACTTTCTTACAGAAATTTATAATGATCCCATGCATCCTTCTTTACCATTTTCTTTGGTCTATATATTGAACGATACCTATTTTTTGCTATTAAAAGTTTACTAGCATCTAAAATTATTTCCCATTTAGTACTTGTATTTATCAAAATTACCAACTGATCTCACTAAAAGGAATTCAGATGTCTAAGATTATTGTAATTCTCTTTGTGAAAACAAGGTCCCTTTCCCATTGACAAATCCCACATTTACATACTACGATCACTGTCTGAGAGTAGTTGCTTTACTTAAAAGATTCTTAATATCAGATGAATTTTTCTGAAAATCAGATTCAAGAATATTCGTTTCGCTTTCCATTGTGGTATCTCTAACATGCTAATACGATTAACTCCCAAATAATAAGACATTCTGATTTTCTGGTCAGTATATTATACTATACAGTATATTATTTGTCAGTAGTATATTTTTACCATATTAATCACAGTCATTTGTCAATTGCATACTCCTCTCATTTTTGTTTTTCCAACGATTATTCATTAGATTCTACCACATGGAGTCAATATTACACTGAGAGTTTTGAAATTATAGAATCAAGATACTTGTTGACGGTGGCGTAACCAGGTATCATCGTAATGGGGGGGCATGGCAACCAGGCTTTTGAGTTTTTTTGAAGAACGCATCCTGCGTTCTTTTTCTTCAATTTCAAATTTTTGGTTAAGGGGGGGGGGGCATACGTCCTCTAGTTCCCAAGCAAATCCATGGCACCCGCCTGGTTAGGAAGAGAAAAAGCAGGGCAAACATGCCGGTATAAAGTTTTGAAATATCTGGGTGGGCAAAGATAACCGCCTCTCCCTATTCAGATCCCTATGCATTAAAAAAAATAATAAAATAAATAAAATAAAATAAAATAAAAAAATAAAAAACGGAGGGGGAAAAGTGTGCGTTTACGTGTATGTGTTTTTAACACAGTGCTGTGTTAAAAACTGTGTTAATGGTTATATATCATATGTGTGCACTCTGAGATTTGTCTACACACACAAGCAAAATGAAAAAAAAAAAAAAAAAGGAAAAAAAAATTTCCACTACCTTCGGGTTAATTGTAGTATGTTTTATTTGATCATGCGTGTAAACTGTGCGGTGACCACGCCAATAATTAAAAAAAAAAAAAAAAAAAAACTTAAAATTGTTGAAGCCCATATTTGGGGTGCTGCGCATGTAAATATGATAGAAGTATAGCTGCTCTGCGTGTTTGTGTTGTGATCTCCGTGGATAGCAGGTGCCCCTCCCGATCATGACTGCAGTTGAGGATTCCCTTCTTAGGTGGCATAGCGTGAGACGTTGACACTGGTTTCAGCTAGTCTACCAGTGCGAGAAATGTCAGATTCTTCATACATGTTTTCAAGTTGGCGACCATAATCCTCACATAGGACACTCTGGTCCTATAACTTTAATCCCCAGTCATCAAACTCCGCGAATTGCCCATTCCCTCCCTACCTCCTGTCACAAACCTTCGCCTGGTGGTCCCTACCACCCTAAATACTTTTTGCTGCTCTTAATGGGTCCCTCGTGGAGAACGGTTTCCTCTGCAGATGTGCTCCTTCTGTTCCCTATTCCTCCAATTTCTGGCGGAAGCCCTCTTTAGCTCCACCTATCTTCTAAAGCTCCAACTGTCATCACCCACGCACTTCTTTCCAATAAAAACTTCATTTTTTTTAAGAGTCCTCCCTGGTAAGCTCTGGCGAAGCAGGGGTTCGCCCAGCCAGAGAAACCTGATCCAACTACCTGGCCTGGCTCCCTGCGCCTGGTACGATAACTAGGGGTTGGTGGTGTTCCACGAACCGCTAGACCAGCGATTCCCAAACTGTGTTGCGCGGAACACTAAAGTTTCGTGAAAAATCGTAATTAATAATAAAAAAATAAATAAATTAATTTTGCATATTTGTCGCGTACACCACTTTTGTACCATTATAAATTTTAACGTTATTTATTATTATTATTTTATTTATTATTTATTTTTTTTCGGGTTAAATATACTGGCATAGACTAATAATCAAATAGACCGCGGAACACTTCATTTTGGCGGGCTTTTGCATAAAGAGGCATGCGCAGAGGTAATGACATTATGAAAAAGTAGCAATGTAGTGATATAATATGCCATTCGTATGCGATTTAGCCTGCAGTACACGGGTTGAGGGAGATGGGGAAACGAACCGATACCATAACTAAACTCACTACCTTGTATAATTTTTTTTTATAATTATCAGTATCTCGAAATATTATTATTAAAATAAATGACCATGGATTTGTCATGCCAAAAAAAGGAACTTGAAAACGAGAAGCAAGTACTTCTAGTATTACAACTGTGATCGATGAAAACAAACACATTATTGTCACACTTCAAAGTGAGGATGAACAATCGCAACCTTTTGTTCCCCAAAAATCTGAAGTGAAAAAACAGGAACCAACTAATAAAAGACCAAAACGAAAGTATGATGGCAGTTACCCTATTTGAATTTCGGTTTTACATGTCTGGGAAATAAAGATGCTCCTGATGCACAGTGCGTCGTATGTAATAAAATATTAGCAAACAGTTCTTTGGCTCCCGCTAAACTTGTGTTTTGTAAGTGTTCCGTAAATATATTGTGAGATGAAACGAGTTCAGTGACTTGAAAAAGTTTGGTAAACGCTGCGCTAGACTAAGCGGCCAGATGAACAAACAATCCTACATTACACTGCATAAACCACATATCACTCACACTATCTGGGCTTTACAGGGTATTGCATTCAACAAAAGAGAACTGGTCGCGGAGTTGTGGGAAACCACCTGTGCTGCTTGACCATAAACCCTATGTACTATAGCACTTTCGATAGGAGCGGGCCCAAAGACATAAACGGGATCCCACTTTGCAGGACTTATCATGGTACCAAAAGAAAAGAGCGCTAGAAGCAGTACAGTGCCCTAAGCGGGAGTGTTATAATCAGAGTTTACTGTATATAAATATATAAAATACAATATACAGCAATAAAATATACAGTATATATACAGCAATAAAATATACAGTATATAATTTTTTTTTTTTTTTCCAAAATTTTACTTCTAAAGCTTGGGTGCGTCTTTATAGTCCGGAAAATACGGTAATGTGTTCTTTCTGGACGTACTGTATTGATCTGAAGGTACACTTTGCATAATTTCCGGTTAAACTACTTCAATGGCATATACTCATCATCTATGTTCTTTGCCACATATTAATGTCCATGACTTCATATAATAAATCTAAATGGCTTTATAGTCTGTTTTGAAAATAGCAATGCGGTCGGAAAGGTTATTCATAGCAGAATTCAGAAATGTCGTGGTATCAATTTATTTAGGCGCTGTACAGGGATAGGAAATCTGTAAAAAAAAAAAAAAAAAAAAAACCTTCACTTTTTACATTACCCCGTGGAAGGTATCTAATTTCAACTTTATTTATTAATTAATGCACCACGAAATGACCTTTAGAAATCCAAATAAACTTGATTATCTACCTCAATTTACCTAAATTTCTGAGTATAAGGGTCTTTATTACGTTATTCTAATCTACTTGAGAGTCTCAGTAAATTTTAGAACTTCGATACACAAAAATAATTGTGTTTCAGTTAATATTATTAACTTTATGATCTGAAGGTATAGTATTACAGTGGGTACAATTTGCGGTTTCAACAAATTATACTCATTATACGCGAGAGTTTAGTGTCAAACAACGTTAACTACAAAATCATTTTGGAATTGATGTTTTTGTAATCAACCAAAAAAATTCATTTGATATTTTCTTGGTTTACCGGAAATGTACTTACAGCTTAAGCTAACTTGTAAAGTACTATAGAGATACAGTTCTATGACATGATATGCATTGTTATTTGTATAAAGTAAAACTAAAGTTATCACAAAAAAGAAAATGCAATTTTGTAGTTAACGTTGTTCGACACTAAACCCTCGTATATGATTGATTGGTTTTGATTTTACTGGCGTAAAACGACTGCGGTTATACTGCCCCAAGAAAAGATTAAAATATCAACAAAGATAAATTCTGGTAACCTTTAAAAAAAATTACGTCAAAAGCCCCCGTATGAACAATATACAATAAGTCTAAATAATTTTGTAGTCTACTTAGAAAATAACAATATTTTGACATTGAATTGACTATTTCCTATATCACGGAAAAGGAAATACATACTGATTTGTTTGCAAGTACATGATTAGCAGAAATACTAAACGTTTCTGAGAGGAAAAAAGAAAATTAAGGCAACCGAATCTGAAAGATTACGTAATTCCGCGTCGAAAAGTTCAAAATAACTTTCAAATGCAAAACTCGTTGACAATGTTTAAGTCTCTAACCACTACAACTATTTTTATTTAATTAAACTATACAACTACACAATCTGTTTTCATTAGGGCAATGTACATTATGAATTAAATCTAATTCACCACTCTACCCTTACTAAAGTAATGATGACTAACACGAACCTCGCTCTAAACTCGTTAGGGTCTCTGACAAAATTCTCCATTGATCCAGTAAAGTTTTAAGTCAATAAAACATACAGAACTCTAATTATGGACCAAATCTGGACTAAATCACCAGGACTGCTGTGAAAATTGAGCCGAATAATTTTTTTTTATCGGAAATTTGTATGATATAAACAATTAAATGCAATAATATAATGAAAAATAAATAAATCTGTTATATTAGTTGCTGAAGAAAAGATATATAAGTCAACCTGTATATTTATCTCTTCAATTATTTAATATCTATTTTATTTCAAAGTGAATACAATTAAGTAAATGTATTTATCTATTTAATAATTATTGTAAAGATCTGAAAATTTGTATAAAAGTGTATGATGTATATTTCAAAATATCTGTACACCCTCTTAGCCTACTAGGAACCTTGAGTAAGGCGCCTCCGTAGCCAGGTGGGAAGGAGCAGCAGTGCGTAGCACATGTTTCTTGATTAGACAGGGGTTCGAGCCCGTCACCACCAAATACGGAGGATGCGGAAAGGTCAGGAAATGACCACCGCATATCCCGGAGCAATATGGCCTTAGTTGCTAATGCTCCTAAAAACCAAATAACAACAACCTTGAGTAAATACACTGATAATGATAATAAAAATACGGTGAGTTCGACACTTGTCACTCGTTTGTAGAGATCTGGATTCACATCGTGTCGGACAATGAAGGAATTCTTAAATTGCTTCTTCAATTGAGGCTGTAGTTAGCCGATTTCAAGCGGAAGGCATACAGTTTTATCTGGTGAATTATTATGAATTTTTCAGCCAATATAATACGGGCCAGTAAAACGGTCCGTGAATACACGCTATTTAAGATGCAATACCTATAAACCATATGAAATAGCATACGATAGGAAACGAAGCACTACGACCAAAGAATTTGTTGCAACAATTCCCCACCTCCCGACCCAAAAACACCAGAACCTGTTAGAGGTAATTCTTGAAACATCGTGTTTTAAAACATGCCAATTATTAATTTTAATATTTTTATTTTTTGAGCGATAGCAGAGAGAAACTAGGCGCTGCGATAAACTTCAGTAAAACCCGAGTGACTACACATTATCAGCATTTTTGATCTGTAGTGCTTCCTCTTCTCACCCCCCCCCCGAACCATGGGCAGTCTTCTCACTGCATTATCCAATGACACAACGCGTGTGTCCTTCACGTGGCCATGACATCATCAGGTGGGCTTAGCTTGTATCCGCCAGGTGCCTTTTGCTTCCTACACTTTACCTTGACGGAACGCAACGTGCGAATTAACAAGTTATTAAAAGCAGGATTTATTTTTAGAAGAGCTCCAAGGAATGGAAACACCTTTATTTTCTTCTCGTGGACTAAAGGCAAAACACATCTTTATATGAGTAGCAACTTGGCTGATTAATCTATCTATTAATATCTAACTGGCTTTCTGGTTTTTGCAACTGACGATTGATGGAATTTCTCATTATATTTCTTATCAAGTAAACATTTATTTTACTTAAGCGGTAAGAAACACAACTTTATCAATAAGAAAAAAATAAAAACTTCTTAAAATGATATCGTCAACTAATGTCCTGATGGAACTGTTCGGAATTCATTTGAAAACTACTCTGTGTTCAGCTGAGCTTTGTTGTTGTTGTTGTAGGGTTTTAGGAGCAACAGCGACTAAGGCCATATTGCTCCGTATATATTGTCTGAAAACTGCATTGGTTCTTTGGTCGATTTTCAGTTTGCTGCACGAAAACAAAAACCATACTGCCCTCGCTTGAGACTGACTAACTCAGCCACGTTGTGAAAAAGGCCCATTAAAATTCCTCACGTTTTCCACCAGGTGTGGGGAGGAAGCCGATTCTACAAACTGTGTTACCCACGAGAGCCAGCTGAGCTTTACCAGGCAGTTTCTACAAGACTGCACGCACGCACGCACGCACACACACACACACGAAATAAAATATCAAGTATGAATAACACTTAACACTATGCATACAGATTTTCTCCGGCAAATATATTACGATACCATTGTTCCGAAGAGCCACTGATTCCACAAGTAGGGAAAGAGTGCCTGAACAGGACTGGCGCTTTGTTTGGATCACTGAGAAATTTCATGTAACTTAAAATTTCAGTCGCCGCCTAGTAAGAAGGGCTTACCGCTTTTGACTACTAGAGATCTGCCTTGTTAGTTCCGTTTTATTCGAAGAACCTGTGTTCTATGGAAAAGTAAATTTGAATAGATGATCTAATTTTAGTTATTGTGATAGTTATTTCACACAATTGGAAAAACAAGGTTTAACTTGCATAATTCAGTAAACGTTCATTTGAAGTCGTCATTGCTATCTTATTTTCCATATAAAATGTAATCTCTACAATTGAAATAATATAAAATGGCAATGGAGTAGCCTAGAATGGACAAGTTTGAGTTTCCTAAAGTAGTATTAGTACACTGATCGACAAAATTAACAAAACAAAACGTTTTTCATGAATCTTTTTTGTGAACAATCTTCGGCGACACCGTTCACCACAATAAAATAGGAGTCCCGTTTTAGCCTACAAACAGATTTTAGATGTTATTTCCTATGGAGACAAGAAGGAATGCATTACCATCTCTCCAGCATTAGAGAAGGGGACACTTACGGTGGAGCCGGTGTTCTCGTGTGGGATGGAATAATAATCAACGGCCGCACCCCTCTTCATGTTTTTGATAGGAGTACTGTTTATATAGAGCGAATGGACGTGTGAAATGTGTTTTTTTTTTGGCTGATCCTGTATAAGCTTGCTTCTCTACTAATGCTAAAGTTAATGCTAATGCGAAACTGCGCAGAGCTACCGAGAAAAGATCCACGAACCCTATGTGCCACATTTTAGGGGTACGGTTGGGCCAGATTTTCTTTTCATGCACGACAACGCCACTGCATACAGCGCAAGTAGTGTAGGAATATCTTGAAACTGAATATATCCAACGACTGCAGTGGCCAGCGCCAGCACCATCACCAGACGTAAATCCTATTGAAGATATATATGGGACGTCAGTGGGCGTCGTTGTTCTTTTTATACTCAGACAACCCCATAAATGTCCCTTATACCCGTCCGAAGTTTTGTCTCCTCATTTCATCGTTATTTTCTGGTACACCACCGTATTTAATTTTGTCCAGCTTCATCGCAAGCTGCACGAGTTACACCACGTTATGTTCTGTTAATTTTGTAGAGAAGCGTATTAGTAGTGGCAATTGATGCAAGAATGGAAGCTTATAACTCATCAGCCAAAAAAAAAAAAAAAAAAACTACACACTTTACCCATCCATACCGTCTAAGAATCTGTCTAGTTTTTCTTTGAATTTATTCAAACCACCCATTTCCACAACAACAGTTAGAAGTTTGTTCCAAAAATCAACCACACGCTGACTGAAGGCAAACTTCCGTATATCTATACTGCAACCAGCTTTCCTCAATTTTGTAAAAAAAAAGAAGAGTGCCATCAACATTTACTTTAATAAATCTATTCATAGGCTTAAAACACCTCAATCAGATATCCTCATAGGTGCCTTGTCTCCAGACAATGCAATTTGCAGAACTGAAGCCTTTCTCAGTAAGTGCACCCTTTTGTTTCCCTTCAAAATCTCGTTGCAGATCTACATCCTTTCTAAAATGAGGCCTCAAACCTGTATGCAATTCTGAAGATGTGAATTAACCATGGCCATGTAAAAGGGGATAATCACCTCCTCCCTGCTAGCAAAATTCCTGTATATCACTGACAAAACACATGAGCTGTCCTGGCAGCCTATATGCATTGTTCAGATAATTTCATATCTGGCTGAAAAATTATCCCAGATCTTTTTCAAGCTTTTGTGGATAACACAGTTGGTAGAATCGCCATGCTTCCCACACCGGGTGGAAAAGACCTGAGTCTGAGTCCCGTCAATGACGTGAGGAATTTTTAAGGGCTTCTTTCACAACGTGGCTGAAATAGTATTAGTGTATTATATTAGTAATGACCACATGGCATAAAATTCTTTATGTTTCTTAAGCATAAAAAATGTTAAAATTATTATTTATTAATTATTTAATTTTATTATTAAAGAAAATAATAAAATAAAAATGAAAGAGACAACCCATGCATTTCCCTCCTCCCGTAGGTTATAAATTCCTGGCAAAAATAAAACTTCATGCAATTCAATCTCCCCTGTAACTTTAATTTATGGCATCTAGTTCTAGAATCATTTATTACCGTGAAAATTTCTTCCTCATTCATTTTACTTTTGCCTCTCATAGCCTTAAACACCTCAATCAAGTCTCCTCTAAGGGGCCTAATTTCCAAGCTGTGCAACCCAACCCACATATTCGAAGTCTTTCCTCATATGGACGCCCTTTTGCCGATCTCACCCGTCTTTGGACCCTTTCAAGAAGCTCCATGTCTTATTTTAGGTGCGGTCTCCACACTTGATTTCACAGTATTTCACGTGTAGTTCCTTTCTTCTACTACTGACTTTAGTTCAACTCCACCTATATAGCCTTATACACCAATGAGCCAAAACATTATGACCACCTACCTAATATGATGTTGGTCCTCCACGTGCAGCCAAAACAGCTCGTACCTGGCGAGGCATGGACGCTATAAAATTTCTAAATGTGTCTTGTGGTATCTGGTACCAATACGTAACCAGAAGATCCTTTAACTCCTGTAAGGTCCGTGGTTGAGACGCCGCAGATCTGAGTTGCTGTTCCAACACAAACCACAGATGCTCGATGGGATTGATGTCTGGGGAATTTGTAGGCCAAAGCAATACCTGGAAGTCTTCCTCGTGTTCCGCGAATCAGTCTCGAACAATCCGGGCGGTTTTCGGATTGTTCTAAATTATCCTGCTGAAAGACGGCACCGCCAGAGGAAAAGACTGTTGCCATGAAAGGGTGTCAGCAATGATGTTTAGGTAGGCGAAAATTAACAGAACAAAATGTTTTCAGGAATATTTTATGGTGTAGCTGAAGGCGAATATTTCATATAATAGGCATCCTGGCATACAAATTCCGAGTATCCAATGGAAATCGATCTATCACCTTACAGAGCCGAACATTATGATAATTATTCACGCCTATAAAAACAAGGGTTGCGACCACATCACTTACTTCATTTCGGATTTTTGGCTTGTTCAGTGAGACAACCACATCTCCAGTACTCATGATGACAGTTCATCGTCGCTTAGATGATTCTTTGAGATGGCAGGCGGTTGAAGCCAGTACTTCAGGACTTGAAGCCAGTCAGTCGCAGGCGGCACGTTGGCTTAATGTGTCACGCAGTGTCATCTCAGCACTATGGAAGCGGTTTCAGGAGACAGGACCCATTACAAGAACAGTTGGCCAAGGTCGCCACAGGGCTACGTCAACCAGAACAGACCACTATCTGGTTCTAACAGCAACATGGAACCATACGATGTCCTGTCATCAACTGTCTCTTGAGGTTGTTGTGGCCACAGGTGAAAACCGGCCTGTGTTAAGAAAGCTTAATTCAAGTGCTCTAAGCAAGGAAGCCAGTGTAGCCCATAAATCTCAAATTTATATCCCGTAAATTTCAAATCATCACAGAGCTCGTCGAAACTGGTGCCATGAACATGTGACTTGACCTGAAAAATGGGATACAGTTCAGTTCTCTGACAAGTCCTGTATTAGCCTACAAACAGATTCTAGACGTTATTTCATCTAGAGACTAGGGCTTTTGAAATACGGCAATGGAACGTGCCCGAGCTATAAAAGACGGCCTCGACACGTATTCACCCTCCTTTGAAGATGGTATTAACGAAAAGTCCCCATCAGGCTTCAGGACATCATCTCCCTTTATGCCTACAATTACTCTCCATTTAGGACAAAAGCTGGCTTTTTCCTTCGTCCTCCTTCCATATAATTGCAATTTCAACACCTTCTGAATTACACCTTTCCCGGAGGCGGCCGTCCCTGCAGAAAATCCTCAGGTAAGAGTATTCTTCTGCCTTAAAATAAAAGTAAAATATATAATATTCTTAAAATTTAATATTCCTTTAAAATTCCCAAAAATAGAGAATACTACCCTTTTCAAAAAATCGACAAAGTTTATTTTAAATCCATAATGAGATCGCAGATACTCTGCAAGGAAAAATTACAATAAATTATTAGCATTTTATGCTAATAATTTATTGTAATTTTATGAAAATTAGCTGGTCTCGACTACTCAAGTTATCTGTCCAACTAGAGACGAGGAATGAGGTACCATCCCTCCAATACAGAGATAAAGGACACTTACGGTGGAGGTGGTGTTCTCGTGTGAGGCGGAATAATGATTAACGGCCGCACTCCTTTTCATGTTTTTGATAGGCATACCGTAACTGCGCAGATGTACCGAGAACAGAGCTGGAACCTTATGTACGACTTTTTATGGGTGCAATTGGCCCAGATTCTCTTTTCCTGCACGACAACGCCACTTCATATAGAACTCAAGTGGTGAAAGAATACCTTGAAACTGAAGATATCCAAAGACTGCCGTGGCCAGCAAGATCGCCAAACTTAAATCCAATTGAACTGCGGGCATTGCACGCCGACAGCCAATTTTATCATTTATGGTGAGCTAAGGTCTGCGCTGGTGGAAGAATGGGATTTGTTGCCGCAGAATCTTATAGACACTTTTATATTGAGCATGGTTCGCCGCTGTTAGACCTGTTTAGCTGTTGAAGGGTACTGATGTCATGTGACGATATTTTCGAGCATCTTCTATGGATTTCTATTAAAACTTCTGTAATGTGACCTTTATGGTAATTCTTATACAATCCCTATAAATGTTCCTTATACTTGTTCGAAGTTTCGCGCTGTATCTTCGTTTCATCATTAATCTATGGTTTTTTTTTTTTTTTTTTTTTACACCACCACACCAAATTTGGTCCTGCTTCATCGCAAGCTGCACGAGTTACACCATGTTTCCTACGGTTCTGTTAATTTTGTCGAGCAGTGTATTATGCAAAAGACTGGGCCCAGATATAAACCCTTGTAGGAAGCACATCTGGTATAATCACCGTCCTCCTCACGCTGGGTGAAAAAGACTTCGCTTCTAATCCCGTCAATGATGCGAGGAATTTTTATGGGCCTTTTTCACAATGCAATGAGTTCGTCTCAGGTGAGGTTAGCATGGTTTTTTATCCCAGAAACTCGGGTTTTTCATTCAGCAAATAGAAAATCGACCACAGAACACACACAATTTACAGACATAATATATATATGGCCTAAGTTGTTAATGAGCCTATAACCCTACAAATAACAACCCTGATATAATATCTTGCATTTGGACAGCCCTGCCGACAGAAAAGCATAACTTCGAAACAATGTAAGTGAGACCTCCCTGTATATTAATATTTTTCAAAACTCCCTATATATCAAATATATTTAAAAATTCCTTGTATGTTAAATATATTTCGAATTTATAGGGAAGGAAACAGCAATAAATGAGTTCCTTCCATTATCTAATAAAGAGAAGTCCTAGAGATCAACTGCAAAGCAAACTCCAATAGTAGATGATACTACAATGTCTCATGCATGCGATATAGGTGACTCCGTGAACCAGATGACACCTGTGCATTATCTGCTTTATTTACTCACCATAGAAACGTGACTATCATTGTCCTAGAAGAAGGATAAAGAAAAGAGGAGTTTACTCCCTCTATTGAAATGCTTGAAGTAATTACAAGGTTCAAGTAGGAAAAAATACCATAATTTATGGTACAAAGACCGAAATCAGAATTTTACCTAAATTCAAAATACAGCATTTAACCCAATTCAACACGATGCAATACAAAATCCATTACAGTGGTCTCAAAGTTCCGTTCAATTCCAGGACAGCAAGCGACACACCAAAAGACTTAAAAAGCACGTCAGAACTTCCCGAGTCATTCACCAACTAAACTTCCAGGGGGAGTCCGACGTTCTCCTGCATAAAACCGGACGCAACTCCTCCCCATTTACTTGAAACAAGTTCTGACCGACTGACCGCGACTTAAGTATCGTTCTCGCTCTCCATCGACGGAATTGGGTCGAAGGTAACAGGTGCACCTGTGTCACCGAACTCTCTTCATTTACAAAACGGTGGTACAGCCGGCGGTGACATCGGTAATGTGGGCTGAAAATTTAATAAGTCGGCTCCCCACGCGTCATCAGTAGAGAGTCACAGCAGTGATCCGTGACCCACGTGTGCGGAAGTAGGTTTCCGCAGTTGCCGCGACCTGAAGCTGAGTGGCCTGTTTAACAACGGGTAAGCCGCCGTCGTCTGATGGCATGGGTAAAAGCGGTAAAAAACTTGACAGAACTATGACTTTCCCTTGCGTACCGATATACGGTTCTTTCGATGGCTGATCAAGAACGATAAACCTCAACGCCCGTCGGCAGGTGTGTCAGAATGCCCCGCCCACTTTCCTGTTTGGCGGCAGCTGAGAGTACATTTGATATCAGGAGGTGGCAATCCAAGGTTCTGGCAACTTATGAATGAATTTTTAAAAATAACACGAAGGGACTATCACCGCAGTTACGACCTTGTGAAACTGGGATCGGTCGTTAACAGTACACATACCGCTAGCAGTTTTAATTAAGTAAACAAATGTGACAGAATTGGTATGTTCAAGGAAATAAGAATATAACGGAGCGGTCAACACAAGATGCAGTAATGCACTCAAATGCGTGTGATTACTGCACTCTCGCGCAGTATGGTTCTTGCTCGTATGACTGCTATATACGGTTTATGATTGTATTCATTGTCAAAATAATTAATATTAATTGTATACTCCTCTGATCATAGATCCACAGATTCAAATTTCAAAATGTATTGTTATTAGTACTATTAGAGAAAAATATGATCGGAAGAAATAGGTCGCTAGTATATACCTCTGCAATAATAGCTAGTCTAGGTTTGAAATTCATCTAATGGTTTCTATTTCAGCGTACATTGATAAGCAGTGCACACAAAAGTGCTAACTTTGGAGCACATAATGAATGTTGTCCATTTCGTAAATTCAAGGGTCTACCGAAGAAAAGTTCTGAGAGTGATGCTTATTTAGGAGACATTTATGCCAAACACGAGCCTTTCAAATGACAAGAACAACTGCTTGAGTTTCACCAAACTTTTCCATTGCATTTATCTATAGACGGATAACATAATCCAGTATATCACCAGTGGATCGACACTGACGGAATCCATATTTGCGAGCATTGATTAGAATGAAGGTTTCAAGAAGTTTAGGAGTTGGAGATTAATGGATTGCTTTAGAAAGAGCAGAGGTGAATGCAATGAGACGATAACTGGAGATGATAGATGTGTCATTATTTATAGGAACTAGTCGGATATGAGCAAATTTCCAAGCAGCAGGAAAACAATAGTGAAGTAAGAGCGTAAAAGGTGACACAGAACAAGGCTAAGCTCAGGAGTACATGTTTTGAGAACAAATGAAGAAATACCATCAGGATTTTGAGCTTTCTTGGTATCAAAATTGTTCAAAATTCTCCTGACATCCTTTTGATGAAAGACCAGAGGGAAGTGTACTGAGGGAAGTGTACTGAGAGAAGTGTATTGAGGGAAGTGTACTGTGAACGGAGAAAGTGGTCTGGGAATGTTAGGAAAAAGAGAGTTGGAAGTAAAGTAGGACTATTAAGTCGGCTTTATCTTTAGCTAAGATGAAAATAGAACCATAAAGTTTTAACAGATGTCGGAGTACACATGGGCAAAAGCTGTGGCTACAGCTTTGTAAAGTGACCAGAATGCTCGAGTACCGTTTAGACAAGAAGCAAGTTTTTCTAATCTTAGCCTGTTCAATATCTAATTTTGACTGATTAATAATTGCTTTACAATTATTGCAAGCTTTGATGTAGGCAGAAAACGCACCTGCAAATTTGTATACAAGCCAATTGCGATATGCAAAATTCTTATCTTGACCTTCCTTAGCACATTTATTTGAAAACCAAAGTTTGGATAAAAAACGAGATTTTAAGGTGCAGTGTGGAATAAAGGATTCCATCCCTACAAGAATAATTTCACTGCACAAGAGCAGATCAAACACTAACATCACAAGATTTAAAACAGTAATACAACCAAGAAAAAGAAAAATAGAAATCTCGAAGATCATCCAATTTTCCATTCTTGTAATGCCAAACAACACGAGACTGATGCAAATTACACGATAAATTACACTTAGAGTGTATGAGCTACCGTTAGAGGAAAACTGTAACTTAAATTATTTCTTGTCATTTTATTATTACTATTTTATTCTTCCTTTTTTTTTTTGCATAATGCATTCATTTTTCTCTTTGATTATTTGACAATATATTAATGTCAGTTAATCAGAAGGACTTGTGATTACCTGATATTATCTAACATCCCATAACGCGCCGAACATCCAGCAAGAAAGTCTACAGAGGATTTTTCCCACCAATACCACCGGCTTTTCTGCCAGACTTGCAATTTACAGAGAGACCATCTGCATTTATAAAACTTACAAGAAATTAACCAACTTATCCAGTGTTGCCTTAAAATCCAAAAGGACGTTAGTTGGACTGCAATAAAATTAACCCAAAAAAGGGATATTGTGTAAAAATATATTTAATATTGGGCATCCCTGTGTCTTATATGCGTTCTCTTGCAACTTTGTTTCTGATTTTTATTTCTACATGCTCCCATTTAATCGATTAATAAGATATAACTTTCAACTGCTAACCAAAAAAAAGTTGTAAATCCCTGGGATTCTTCCCGACAGAATTTTGTTAGTGCCACGTACATGCCTGCGATAAAGAGCATACTACTACTACTAATAATAATAATAATATAACACAATATTTATTAGTCTTCATCAATTAAATTACATCAAGAACTCATTAAGTATTTCAGAATCGTTATCAACAAGTTATTGTTACACATTTACTCAAACACAAATTTAATTGTACAATTCTCAAATCTACTTCCTGAAAAAAAAAAAAAAAAAGAAGGGGAAAGAGAAAAAAAAAAAATCAAAAATTAGTTGAATTTACCAAACTAAGTTATAGAACAGGTAACTCTTATAATTTTTATGTTACGTTAAATATTAAAAACCTTTGTAAATATAATTTCATCGAAATGTATGTCAATGATTGCCTAATCTTCAAGTCCAGCCACAAACTGTTATTTATAATATAATAAGAATATCTTGTTCCATATTTATTTAATGGTTTAGGATGTTGGAATACATAAGCCCTTATGTGACGTAAACTGCAGTTTGTTGTTTCTAGACAATTTATAGCACTCATTATTGCATTCAAGTTTTTAAAAATCAAATTAAATAATAAATTCTGAATAGGAAGTAATATCTTAAATTGTAATAAAACGCTTTTCCTTCCATTAATATCATTACAAATATCACTTCCAATAAATATATTTAGTATCCTTTGTATAATTTTATTCATCATAAGTAATTCAGAAGTACTAGCTCTCGCCCAAATATTTACAGCATAATTAAAACTGAATCAACCAATGCAAAATATATAGACACTCTTGTAGCTAAAGTAAATTTATGCTACTGTGATAAAAATATATAAAGAAAATTTTATCTTACTGATAAAATAATTAATATTTATATTCTAGTTTAGAGAATGATCAATACATAATCCAAGATATTTATACTGAGAAACAATTTCTATAAGTTGGCAAGAACATGATTTAAAATAATTCTTATGTAAGAAACAATGTAAATGTAACTTGATCGATGGTGTAATATCAGGTAGTTGATGTGGAGCATTTATTAGTAATAATTTAGTTTTAGAAAAGCTAACTGCTAACTGACTGTGACGAATCTATTTCTTAATGGACTGTTGAATGTTTCTGTAATGATTACATTTCTGTAATCAAATTGCAAAATGAACGAATTCATTTTGCAATTTGATTGCAAATCTGAAGTCATTCTATCTAAGTCGTTCTCTGCTGTATTCAAAATTATATCATCAGCATAAACTTTAATAAAGAGACTCTTGAACAACATTAAATATATCATTAATAAAAATATTAAATAGTATGGGGCCTGAGTGGAAGACCTCTTTTAATACCTATTTTATTACTGTTCTGAATATCAATGTTAACAGAAATCTTGCAGTGGTTCAAATAACTTACTAATAGTTGAAGAATATTTCCTCTCACTCCATATGAAAATAATTTATCCTGTAAAATTCTTAAATAGATTAGGTCATAGGCCTTATATAAGTCAAGTAAGACTATTAAAATGAAATTGTTGTTATTTAAGGATAGATTAAATTTGTCAATTAATTGTTCTAATAACAACTGAGTACTCATTCCTTTCTGAAAAGAATATAAATGCTTATTTAATAATCGATATTTGCTAAAAAATTATTTAAATGGGAGATCAAATAATTCTCAACTATTTTATTCAAAACTAATTGGAATATTATTGGCATATAATTATTATAATCAGTGAACAAACTTTTTTATATACTGGTTTAGTCTTAAATAAAATAAGGCTGACGGGTATAGTCCTAAACCGATCATTCTTGAGATCTACTGAACTAATACCAAAGCAAACGATTCCTTGTTAGCTTTTACTGTTTTGCTATTAATATTATCAAAATCAGTGGATTCCTTATTATTTAACTGATTTATTATTTTTATGTCATCATAAGATGGATTTTATTTAACTGATTTATTATTTTTATGTCATTATAAGATGGATTTCAAGAATTACAAACGAATTACAAAGTTTAGGCATAACATTTATATTTGGAAACAAAGTGTTATTATAACAATAATTAAAAGATGTATCTATAAACTTCTTAACAAAATTATAAGCCAGTTGCAATGGCTTATTACTGCCAGTGTAGTGTGCATAAACCTGCACATGTGTCGATAGTGTGCATAAACCTAATTAATTGATTTGCATTAATAACTATACTTTTATAAGTATTTTTGTTTCTTTATTAAACTGTTAAACTTTTTCTAAGAGTTTTGTATTTTTTGTAGTAATATTTTTTTGATAGAGACTTTTTATTTGTTGTAACATGTTTTTGATAGAGAATTCCTCAATTTTCTATAAAAAAGTATCTCTTTGTAAGAGTAAATATTTAATTTCCTGAAATCAAGTTTATCAGGTTTTCTAGAAGAAAGAGTTGCTGGATTGGGAATTTGATTTAAAGGCAAATTTTTCTTAACGATTCGACAATTGTTAATAATCTGTATTAATTTATCATAAAAATTCTGGGCTGGTCCAACAGCCTCAGACAGCAGCCCTGCCATTGGACACCTTGTGTTTTGGTGAGTAACCAATCTACAAGTTCTTTCACTTACTTTCAAGTCTCAAAATAAAAGGTTCAGGACTGCCACTTACAAAAAGAAAAAAACATGCTTTGCTACTTGGAACGTGAGAAGTATAACTCACAAGGATTTTCAAAATGATGATATTCTGATGCAAAAGAAAATTAAAATAGCTATTTTGACAGAGACAAAAAAGAAAGTTCAGGGAGCAAGATAAACCAACAACTACATCCACATCTACAGTGGGGTTAGAAAAGAAGAAGGAGCAAGAGTAGGAGTATCAATTATAATTCATGAATTACTTAAAGATAGAATAAATAATTATATCTATTGGAGCAAAAGAATAATAAAAATACGTCTAAAAGTAGAAAGAGGATATCTAACAATAATAGGCTTGTACGCCGCACCGGAGGAATTTAGAGAGGAAGAAAGCCCTGAATTTTACAGCCAACTTCAAAGAATAATAGAAAAAGTAAACAAGAATGACATGCTGCTCCTGCTGGGAAACATGAATGCTAGAGTAGGGAACATAAAAATCCAAAAAACCGTAGGCAGTTTTGGAGAACCGACCAAAAATAGAAATGGCCAAAGATGAATTGATTCCTCGATCTATAATAATTTAAAAATAATGAACATAATATTTAAACATAAAGATGCACCACAAATATACATGGTCCGCAAGAGGAACAAAATCTATTATAGATTATATACCTTGGCAAACAGCAAAGGAAAATTCATACTCGACACAAGAGTCTTTAGAGGATACGAAATTGAATCGGACCACTTCTTAACTGTGACTACCCTCCACCATGGCTGAGGCATAAAAGGGAACAACCATCTCAAGAATGTATATATAAAGTAAGCTCCCTAAATGATCCCGAAATTCGGGAGTAATACCAACAAGAAATAGATAAGAAATTAACAAATCATCTTGCAGGAGTAAAAATAGAAGATAACTGGAGCCACCTTGGCAAAAACTTGGAAGAGTCAGCAGAGGCAATACTGGGTGTGAAAAAACGACGGGGGAGAAAACAGGGGTTGCGACAGTGGGATGCGGAAATCAGCACTATAATTCAGGAGAAAAGGAATGCATATAAAAAATACATAACCACAAAAGAACTAGATGAAGTGGAATATAAACGAAAAAGAGCCAGCCAAAAGAGAAACACGAAAAAGACACAGAGATCAATGGAACAATTTTGTCACCAACTTAGGAAAAGACATTAATAAGCCACGTACTAGAGTATACAAAGTAATAAAACAAATGAACATAACCTCAAGGAAGCAGTCAAAATTAACACAATACCGTTAGAAGATTGGCTCAACTATTATAAAAACCTATGGACCACAGTTGATCCTGCCCTGGCTAAAACAACATCTAACAATAATATAATAGAAGCCTTCACTAACAAAGAACTGGAAGCAGTGCTTAAAAACAGTAAAAACTAAAAATGTCCAGGCGACGATGGAATTAACATAGAGCTCTTCAAATACTTAGGAAAAAATTTCGAAATTAAGCTACTTGAATTGATGAATATTATTTTTGCGGGCCACCCGCCACCAGATAGCTGGCAAAATGCTCTTGTAGTGCCAATTTTTTTAAAAAAGACAATATAAACGACTGCAATACTACCGACGAATCAGTCTCCTAAACTCAGGATAAAAACAGACTCAAGCCTCTTAAAAGTGAAACTTAGTAAATTCGAAAACATCCTTGGAGAAGAACAAAACGGGTTCAGGAGGGGAAGATCATGCGCTGACGCTTACTTCACACTCAGGCTCCTGATCGAAAAAAGAAGAGAGTTTAATTTGGAAACCGATCTCTTATTCATAGATTACAAAAAAGCCTTTGGCAAGGTGAACCGAACAAAACTATCTGAAATATTAAAAGAAGACAATAAACCAAACCAGTTGATCGAGGCCATCCTCAATATCTATAAAAAATAATAGAATAGAAATTAAGATTGAATCACAAACAATTGAATTGGAGACAATAAATACAGGGATGTGGACTATCCCCGCTTCTATTCGACACATATATAAATCATATCATAAGAGAATGGAGGAAAATCTCCAAGACGGGCATCGAAATTAGCCACAAAGCAAGAATGGACACTGCTGATGACCAGGTTCTAATAGAAGACGATGAGAACTCACTGCAGAAAGCCATATTCTCATTAAACAAAATAGCAAAATCATTTAATACGGAAATCTCATCTTTAAAGACAAAAGTGATGGCATTTAAAGGAAGAGATCCATAAGAAGCAATATCTGCATTGACAATAATATTATCGAACAAGTTAACACTTTCAAATACCTAGGATACCACCTGTCATATGAAAAAGAAAAAGATATTGGGCAAAAAAAATAAATAATTACATAGTAATTACTAAAACTATAAATCATATTTTCAAATCTAACCTGGTGCATAAGAAAACAAGGACACGGATACATAACACCCTCGCCAGACCTATCCTAATCTATGGCTCTGAACAGTGGCGGACTGGATCTAAAAATATTGGTTGCCAGGAGACAAAGGGGGCCCACCCACAACTATTATATTTTAAAGCTACTAAAAGGTCATTAACATTTTTAACATATTGTCTAATGTTATTGCAAGGGATCCCACTTGCCATCGGGCAAACTGACGCCCTGACCAGTCCGCCACTGGCTCTGAGGCATGGACAATGAGCGAAGGGATAGGGGGAGGTTGACTGGTGCAGAAATGCGTTTCATGAGCAGAACCGCAGGCTATACCAGACTTTACAGGAAAAGACATCCTGTCAGAACTGCAGACAACCTCAGTACTGAATTATATCGACTCATACAGAAACAGATGGATCCAGCATGTAGAGAGAATGGAGGACGGACGCTATCCGAAAGAGATACTAAACTACAAACTCTAGGGAAGGAGAGACAGCGGCAGACCCCCGAAAAGAAGGAGATAGACCCTAACAGGCCATTGGCCTAATACTGGACAGGAGGAAGAAGAAGAAAAATTGTTAATATTGTCATAATTATTAAAACTATCCTGTACTATAAAGTTAATAGCTTTCACAAAACAATTTTGGTGAAAGATACATCGAAACTGGTAGAGTGTCTTTAGGTTGGTGAAGATGACTAGTGCGTGGGCTACATAAGTCAGAATAATATGCACAAATTGTAGCATAATGATCTGGAAAAGCATTTTGCAAAATGTAAGAAATAACTTGAGATAAATTAATATTAGTTGAAATATGATCTATACATGAGCTTACAAAGCTGTTTAACAATTTTTATTGTCTTGTTATTGCAAATATTACTATTGAAAAACCATAGCTATTCAATGTTAAGCAATAGTTGTTTACTATTGGATCTGAAGAATAATTAAAAAGATTAAAATCAGCAACAAAAAAGGTACTTGAAGATATTAGCTCATCATCCCACAAAAATGTTTTTTCAAAATCTTGGATAAATTGAAGTATTGATAATGAAAGAGGTCTATTTATTATTTATTTATTTATTTATATACAGCACAAACATCCTTAGAATCTTTTCCTAATAAGTGAAAATGAAATTTTCACAATAAGTTGTGTTGTAATTTAATTCTTTCAACAAAAAAATTGTTTTATAAAATATAACTAAGCCACCACCTCCTCTTCTCTGTTCTCTTAATTTATAGTTTTCCAAACTCTATTATATTATAATTGTCAATTTCATTCAAATCAATATTAACTTATAATAATACAAAGCATGAAACAATATCTTTTAAAAATTCCATACTCTAAAAAATTAAACCAATGCTTTCTTAAGGACCTTATATTCAAAGCAAGTACTACAAAATAATTAATAAGGTAATTTAAATAACTTTTCTTAATATTCTTTAATAAGTAAGTTTAAGTCTTTGTTAATAAGTACAGTAAGTCCTCGACTTACGCGGATTTGTAGATACGCGGTTGCGCTATTTCTACTTACGACTAGCTACGGCATCCATTAAGCGCCATTTTAAATATAATAGATTGCATTAGTGTCTGCTAATGTGAATTGATAGTGGCATCAGCGCTTTGTTTTCACCTTACCACTTAAGTGTAAGTTGTATCTTGTGAGCTTATACTTGTTGTAAACAAAATAAATATAAACCCTAAATATGTCTGCGAAAAGAAAAAATAGTGAGAATAGTAATCACAGTGATAAGAAAATCGAAATCATTAAACAGCATGGAAACGGCAAGAAATTTGTGGACATTGTACATGTTTACGAAATTAATGAATCGACTGTTAGAACCATTATAAAAGATAAAGTTCGGATTATGCAGAACGTAAAAAGTTTTCTGTGCCAATGCAATCTACGATTATATCTAAAATAAGAGGCTTATTAATAGAAGAAATGGAAAAATTGTTGATCTGGATAGAAGACATGAAACAACAACAAATGCCGATAAGTCTTATGCTCATATAAGAAAAAGTCTCGAGTCTTTTTGAAGAACTGAAGTGTAAACGTGGTAAGATTGTTACTAGTGGAACATTCATTGCAAGCCACGAATGGTTTCAAAGATTTAAGGGCTGTGCTAAACTACACAACATCAAAGTTACAGGTGAGCCTGCCAGTGCAGACATAATAGCAGCTATGGAGTTCCCCAAGACTGGCAGAAATCATCAAAAACGAGGATTACCTATTATAACAGGTCTTCAATGTAGACAAGACTGGTTTATATTGGAAAAAAAATAACAGATCGTTCTTACATATAGGAAGAAAAAAAACTATTCCAGGATTTAAGGTATCAAAGGACAGATTAACCTTTCTTTTTGGAGGAAATTACAAAAATTTGGTGGAGGTTACAAAATAAAACCACTGTTAGTTTATCATAGCGAAAATCCAAGGGCCTTCAAAAATATTTCAAAGGCATCACTACCTGTTGTGTGGAAGTCCAATCGAAAAGCATGGGTGACAAGAAATTTTTCGGAACTGTTTTCTCCATCATTTTGTGCAAGAGGTTAAAAAATATTGCCAAGAAAACTACCTACTATTTAAGATATTACTGCTCTTTGATAATGCACCTGGTCACCCAACAACCATGTGTGACTATCACGAAAACATAAAAGTTATATTTTTGCCTGCAAATACAACTTCTCTCATTCAGCCAATGGATCAGGGTCTAATACAGACATTCAAAAAGTATTATCTACGAATAACATTTAGACAGGCAGTAAGGGCCACTGAAGGACAGAATGCCAGATCATTGAAGAAATTCTAGAAAGAATTCGACATTTGCAAAGCTATTAAAAACATCGATTCTGCCTGCAGTGAAATTACGGTATCAACCATGAATGCTGTCTGGAAGAAACTCACCCCCCAGTTTGTTCAAGATGCTTCGGGAAGTGAAGAAAATGAAGATGCAATTAGAGAGCTTGTGGAAATGACTAGAACACTGGAATTAAATTTAGAGGAAAATGACTTTATTCAATTGTTGCAAAGTCATCAAAAGGAATTAAGTAATGAAGACGAGGTTTCGGAGTATGTACAAGAAGTTGAACTATCAAAACGATTTGATACTAAGGAAATGGCAAAATGCTTTAAATTGATGGACGAAGGGCTAGCTGGCTTAAAAGCTCAATATCCAAACACAGAACGGTTTGAAAAAGTGTTTGGAGCGGTTCATGTTGCAAACTGATTTACGACGAGAATAAAAGAGCTACAGTACAGACATCATTGGACAAGTACTTCTAGACACCATCAAAATCTCCAGAGTCTGAGAACATACTAAACGATTAATATAGAACGGGTTTTCTATTGTATGTAATTTAGCTGAAAATAATTTTCAGCTAAATTACATACTATTTTATATTTATGTACGAGTATGTACTCGATAGTATATTGAATAAAGTTTTATTTCCAAAACGTTTTCATAAATAGAAATTGATTTACTTGAATTTTCCTTTCAAACGAATATACAATTAAAAATAGATCGTATTTAAGCACTTTTCGACTTACGCGATTTTTCAACTTGCGCGGAAATCGCTGAAACGAATTAATCGCGTAAGTCGAGGGCTTACTGTATAAGTTTTTAATAAAAAAAAAATTCTAAATGGGAAGCATTCAAGGTATTAATCTTGGAAGCTACTAGGCTTTTCATACCAACTAAGAAATACCGTTCACGGTTTAGGCCTAAATGGATGTCAGATGAACTAATGAGACATGTAGCAGAGAAGAAAAATGCATGGGATGCATATAAATTATCAGGAGACACAGAAGCCTATGGTAGATATAAGCTAGTCTGTAATCAAGTCACAATGGAGGGAGGTTAGGCAAGCGAAGGCAGATTACGAGAAATCTTTGGCAAAGGATGCAAAGAAAAACAGCAAATACTTCTTTACTTATGTAAACTCTAGGAAGAAGGGGATGAATCAGATAGGTCACCTTGATATCGATGTTTCGACCGTTGATGATTCTTCTCAGGTAGCTCACAAACAGAATCAGTATTTTGTATCTAAAATCACACATGAGGAATTCGGTAGGGAAGTGGAGGCCAGAACATCATCAAACACTAACAGTGAGCCAAATGATTTTGTAATAAGAAATGCACCTGGGGGTCAATGGAATCTATCCAGTTATATTAAAGGAGACAGCAAAGGAAGTAAGCAAACACTTAGCCATAATTATGAAAGCATGCTTTGATCCGGTGATGACCCAATGGACTGGATATGTGCAAATGTGTCCCCAATTCACAAAGGGGGATCCAAGGTTAACATGAATAATTACAGACCTGATTTCGTACCAACTGGATCAGTTGGTACGATGGAGTGAGTACGAAAAGTGTTATCAGGATCACCCAGACAAGACTGCAGAAATAATTCAGAAACAGCATGGGTTTCTTAAAGGGCAATTCCTCTCAGACCAATTTGATTGGATACTATGATGTGGTCACAAAGGAAATGGATGTAAAAATAATTTTGATATCATATACTTGGATTGTAAGAAAGCTTTTAATACTGTTGCACATGGAAGACTGCTGTACAAATTGGAGCAGTATGGCATTACGAGCAAATTGCTGGATGGTTGAGTGGAAGAAGACAGAGAGTGGTAATGAATGGGCACTGTTCTTCGTGGGCTAATGTTATTAGTGGAGTCCCCCCCCAGGGTTCTGTGTTGAGCCCATTGTTGTTTTCTATATTTATCAATTATATTAATGAATGTATATATCAGGCAGAATGTGCAAGTTTGCAGACTGTACGAAGGTTGACAGAGTTGTTAATGCCATTAATGGCAGTACGCTACTACAACAGGATCTAGAAAAGGTGGGCAGGTGGACTAAAGTTTAAAATTGACAAAGGCAAAATACTGCATATAGGTGGCAGTAACCCCAGAGTAATGTACCAACTGTGCGGCACCACACTCAGGGTAGTGGAGAATGAAAACGACCTGGGGTAATTGTGCAGTCAGATATAAAGTTTTCTGAGCAGGTTATGGGATCTTGTCAATGATATATAGGAATTTTGCTAACAGCGATAAGGAGGTGATGATTCCCTTGTATAAGGCAATGGTCAGGCCACACCTTCAGTACTGCATACCAGTCTGGAGGCCTCATTTTTGGAAGGATGTAGAGCTGCTGGAACAAGAGAGAAGGGCAACAAGATTGGTGAGCGGAACCAAAGGTTTCTCTTACCAAAAATGGCTTAGATGCTACAAATTGCAGAGTCTGGGGAATAGGCACCTGCGAGGTGATGTGACTGAGCTGTATAAAGCCTTGAATAATTTCAGCAAGCTCAATGCTGGAAGAATTCTTCCCCTTGTTCAGATTACGCACTTGAGGGGGGGGCATAAATTCAAATTGAGGAAAGACAAATTGTAGAAGAGATGTGTGGAAATTTGCTTTTAGCCAGCAGGTGGTTGATTGCTGGAACAAACTTCCATTTATCGTTGTGGAAATTGATAGCTTAAATAAATTCAGGGCAGAACTAGACAAACCTTTGAGGGGAATGGATAGGTTAAATTGATTTTTTTTCCATCTGATGCTGTATAAGCTTGCTTTCTTGCACCATATGCCTCTACTAATGCTAATACTAATGCCAAGTCTTGAGAAGGTTCAAAAGACTTCCTTCATTATTAATCTGTTTTAGGATGGAGTGAGTAAGAATAATGTGTTACAATCGAAGCTTAATAGGTTTCATTAAGTTATTTTAGTAAAATCTTCATGAGATGTAATCCTAATTGAACTTGCTGATTCATGTTTTTTTTTTACAAAACATCTTCCAAAGCTAATCCACACAAATTTATAATTCTTGGCTTTTGCTGTTTGTCTTATTTTCCAAAATAAAGACTTATTAATATGGTGTTAAATGACCATTCAAGTAAACTGGTCGATTAATGTTATTTTGCAGTACTGTACATCATGAGAAATAAATTTTAACTCTCCAGCTTTTTGCATCCATGCTTTCTTCGGAGAATAATTAAAAAAAACTAACTTTATTAATAAAGTTAATTTAGTGTATTACAATCTACGATTGTAATCCACTTCCTTTTACAATTGTACTCTTTATATTGAACATTACTCTTTATATTTAAGCCAGAAATTTCAATGTTGTTAATCAGTAATAACTGTTCAATATATTCCAATCTTTTAATATTGTCCCCAATTCTCTTTTCATGATCTTGCACAAGAATCAATAGCAAATAACTTTTTATTTATAGAAGCTGTATCCTGTAGTAATGATATATCCTTCTGCATGCTCTCAAAGTTATCAGACAAAAAAGACATTGATTATTTAATCTCTTGTAACTCATTATTCATAGGGGTTATTTATTTTTAACAAATCCAATAAATGGATTTTTTTAGACAAAACTGACAGCAAATTATCGTGAATAGGAAAAATTTCTAAGGTCGGTGAAATAACTTCTTCAATATTAGTTTGACTTACTTGAATAAACCTATCTAATTAAATAAATAAATTTTATGTTTATAGTTTTGGGCGACCACATGGTCAGAGGAGTTCACAAGATAGAGAGAACACAAGAAACAGCACCCTATTTAGCAGTCATGGGCTTGAATCCCGGTCACTCAAGGAACGTGTACTTAGGCACCCTCGCTCCTGACCACTCGGTTACGGCGGCGTTTTGAGACTAAGACACTAAAAAAAAAAAAAAAAAAAACCCTCAAACTATTATATTAGGACCGCCCATGATTTCTTATATATGCCCATATACGAGGGGGGGGATATCAAAAAGTTCGTACCCTGAACTAGATAAAACATCAGTAGGAAGATGCCGTTTTTAATATAAGTTGTCTACATATTCAATAAACTAACATGTGAAATTTTATTCCCGTAGTTGATCGTACACCAGAGGTGGAGCCCGGAATCTGAGGAAGGAGGCTATGGTTGACAAAGTGGAGTATCGAACAGTGATCAAGTTACTGCATTTGCAGGGCAAGAGAGCTCAGGAAATTGAAGAAGAAATGAAAGCTGGGTATGGGCAAAATTATCCATCCTATGACACTGTAAAAAAATGGAAACGGGAGTTCCAGTGAGCTCGTACAGGTGTCTTTGACGAGCCAAGAGAAGGAAGGCCATCAATATCCACAGACAGTAAGACGGTTGCAAAGGTTGAGCAGCTGGTGCTGAGTGACAGAAGTGTGACAATTCATTTCATTGCAAATGCAGTGGGAATTAGTTGAGTCTGCCCACAGAATTTTACATGACCAAAAAAAAAAAAAAAATATATATATATTATATTTAGGCCAACAGAATAATTAAATTCATCTGCCGTGCTGTCTTATGCCTGTTAATTGCGTGTGTGTGTTCTATGGTCGATTTGTCTGTTGATGGATCAAAACCCCCAGTTTCTGGAGGAAAAACCTTGCTTGAAACCGACTAACTCAGCCGGTTAAAAAAGCCCATTAAAGTTCCTCGCGTCATCGACGGGATTCGAACCCGAGCCTTTTCCACCCGATGTGGGGAGGACGGTGACGATACCACTGTGCTACACGTGCAGAATTTTACATGACCATCTGCATATGTCTAAGGGCTCCACACGATGGGTTCCAAGATTGCTGACGCCTCTGCAGAAGCAATGTCGAATGCAATGTTCTCGCCAACTGTTGGATTTGTGCTACTGCAGCTCCCACCCTATTCTCCTGACCTAGCACCGCCAGACTTCTTGTTTCGAGAAATGAAGAAACCATTGCGTGGACGCCGCTTTGATTCGTCTCAGAAAGTCATCAATGAAGTGGAATCGTGGTTTCAGGCAAAAAGTGCGGACTTCTATGATCAAGGCATAAAACAACTGATCCATAGATGGGAGAAATGCGTTACTATACATGGAGACTACATAGAAAAGTTCCTGTGAAGTTTCACCTTTTTAGAGCTATTATTTCTAGTTAAGAGTACGAACTCTTTAGTACGGCCTCGTATGTATTATGTCTATAAATTGCGTGTTTTCTCTGGTCGACTTGACTGTTTTGCTGAAGAAAAACTCTCAGTTTCTAGGGGGGGGGGACCGTGCTATCTACGTCTGAGACCGACTAACTCAGCCATGGAGTGAAAAAAGCCCATTAAAGTTCTTCGCGTTATCCACGGGATTCGAAACCTTTTCCATACGGTGTGAGGTGGACGGTAACGATACCACTGTGCTACCACGCAGTGTTTTGAGACACTGCTTTTTGAAAATCATTTAAGTCTTGCATTTCATCTGATTCTTTATTTTTACATTCTTTCTTTTCCCTTCGTCAAAAGAGGAAATGCCATTGTTGTTTCTTCTATTTAGTCATTGCTTTGTAGGTAGGCTCTTGAAGAGAACACCTATAATGAAATTCGAAAAGGCAGCCATGGCACAGAACTTAATGAATTTGTAGAATTTGGTTACATTTTATACAATTATTTTGAAGGTTTGTAGACATCATTAAAAGTTCTAGATACAATTACACAGAACTAAAAAGTGTTCTGATAACCATCAAGTAATAATACTTAAATTCTTGAAAAAATCTCTTAATCCAAACAGCTGTTTCAAAACAGGTCCTGTTACTAGACCCTCTTTTGACGGAATTGTATTAATAATAATAAATTTCAGCTAAAAGAGTAACTGACAGATAACACAAAATAAAGTTATGCGTTACGTTTCTTTCATGAAAGACAAGTTTGGAGAACTAGTCTTCGGAAAATATGATAACACAAATAGTTTCAAAAATAAAGAGACATGCTCTCCACGGAAAGCTGGAAAATTATTTATACTTTCTGTAGCTTAAAAATATAACAAAGTTCCACACAGATGTGGTGTTTGAGTTTCAAACCATGTATGAGATTTTATTACTCCTCAGAATTAAAAATGCGGGACGCACTGTTATCTATGTTACCCTCAACATCATCATCACTGGTTCTATTTCCTCCCCAAGCATTGGACACCTCAATGCTTGGGGAGGAAATTGAAGTATTTTTTTGAGAGAATGGTGGAATTTAAATGGCTTATATATCATGATAAGTGTGTCACAGTATATACTCGTATGCATCTCTAAACACGAGAATAATTCTTATGTTTCTTATCAGACAGTGTTTGTGTTTGAAGTAAATACAAACATGCAATAACAATTGTACTTGACTATTCACAACCTAAAAATAATTGCCAACTACAACACATAAAATGCACAAAAGTGCCCCAAACAAAAAAGTGCTAGATGAAAAAGACGAACAGACCCATCTAACGACGGCTCTCTAAGTCCATATCTATTAACATATATCGCTTCTTCGATACATCGTGATATCATGCTTTTTATCATCAGTAGATCAGTACCAAGATCACAACACGAACCTATCCTACAACATAAACGTGACTGAAATTCATAACAAATAATATGCCTTTCAGGAAAACTGTAAAACTGAACAGGTATATACACAGATAACTACAGCCCAAGGGTAGAATTTGAGATGTTATTTATAAATCATTATCAATAAAAATGTATTTCACAAAATAATATTATAAGAAAAATTCACATATTATAAGAAATAACACTGGTTTAAAAAATAAACCATCTTTATTGCTTGTCTCAGAGACTCAGTCTCGTCCGTTAGTATGCTAATTTTTCACTTTAGAGCTTTGCATTCCCTGAACCATGAGCACAGAAACTATCACCGTCAAATAGAACCAGTTGGTGTAAGGAAACAGATCGTAACTCACAGATGAATCACCAACAGCAAGTCCCCTCCAAGAGACACGCTGTCCTGAGACAAGTTATGCTTGATGTTTCTAGCTAAAACAGTATAGACAATAATATTTGATTGAAATCACTAAACTATCACAATATTATCAATATAAGGCTGTTTGTTCGTAACACTTATATACCTAAAGGGTCTTAAAATGTGATTTCCTGCTTTACAATTTTATATCAAACGATCCAAAAGTTCTAATTTTCGATATCAATCGCAATCACCCGCTATTGATTATCGTAAGGTAACTAACTATTCTGATTCATTGGTTTCAGATCCATCATTTACCACTAAAGTACTACTAAACTATCAATTATATCAAAGCAGCTAGAGTATTATTTACGATACTGTTTACATTCAGCTATATATACATTTGTACTATCTATAATTACACAAATAATTGTTCACCTATAATGCTCAGTTTTTGAGCCAAAAAACCATCGCTAGCAACTGCTATTAATTCAAACAAATATATCTTTTGAAATGTCTAATTGATTTAAGTAATAAATTCACTAAGTAATTAGTAAGATAAAAATTCTAAAGCGAAATAAAATTTAGATCATAAATAAATGAAAATTTTGAAAAAAATTAGGCATAACTTGCTAGCTTCAACGGAGCCTAATTTCAATTTATATATATATGTAAACCAAGGAAGATAATTAAGGGACGATTAAATATGGCCTAGTGTTGCTATGCAACAGGAACTACCCCCCCCCCTTTTGTCTTTTAACCAAAATATCTGAAATTTGTGCATAACACGGGATTGCTATTTGTTCCACAAAATCAAATCCATGCTGAAAGGACCTCATGTATTGCTAAGCAGACTAGACGATAACATTCAGAGAGATTTTTGGAAAAACGATCACACCCTGCTCATTACTTGGGGTGTAATCACAGACTAGAGCGCGCGCGTGACCTGTGCATGATGGGGCTCCGCTACATTTCAGCATTATTGCTGGCGAGTTGCTAAACACCTGTTATCCTGACTGTTGGAGAGGTCGAGGTGGGCCAACTCCGTAGCCTCCTTGCTTACCAGAGATGAATTTATGTGGAGACCCTTAAAAAGTAATGTTTTCACTATTTCTATTCAATTTCGGTTAGCAGCAAGGAAGAAAGTCTTCGCGAGCGCATTATGGATGGCTATCACACAATCCAGAACACTCCTGGTAATTTTCATTTGTGTTCAATAGTCACTGCAAAAACGTGTTAGCACCCGTATCGCTTCTCAAAGAGGCCATTTTGAACACCTGAGGTGACCTGGAAGCTTCACTACCTCTGGCATGGTGCCGTGAAGGGTATTGTATGGTCGTGGTACCTGCGTGTACCGGTGAACTGTACAATAAAGATCTTATTATTATACAACAGTGTTTTTCGGGATCATCGCTAAGAGCAGAAACAGCTGCAACTCAGAAAGGAAGCCATTCAGGACCAATGTTTACTTGAACTCTTTTCAGTTTTGGTGGGTAAAGTAGGAGTTTTCTCTAACTTTGGTGAGATCTTCAGATTCATTTTGCAGCGTGAATCGTATTAATTCTTAAATAAGTAAGAACAGAGACATTTCATTTAAAGCTTGTCTTTTACATGTATAATTTATTTTTATAACATTATTTGGAAAATTTTCTCGAAAAGTACGAAACAGAGAAAGGGTCAACAACGCTTCAAAACAGGAGCGCAAAGTTCACTAAAGTATAATAAACCTTTCAATAAACCCTCTAGTAGTACAGGAGCTTGTAGGCAGTAATATTATCTTTAACACTTCAGTAGCATCGGAGCTTGCGGCAGTAATATTATCTTTAAGCCTTAGTAAAAAGAAAATATTTTTACTACTAACAAATATAAGAAATTCCTGCTGCAGTTAAGGTTGAACTTGGCAAGGTGCTATTCTACTCCTATGTACCAAGCTAGCTAATATTCAAAAGAAAATACAACAAAGAAAAGACAAAGCAACATTTCACCTTCGGACCCCCCCTACCCAAGGAAATGCACGCCCGAAACCACTAAAGAATGAGCGTCAGTTTTTTAACAGATAATAGAACATGCAATACCCAAGCACTACTCTTGGAAAGAATATCAACCTTTGTGAACCCCAAAAACGATCATATTTCAGCCATTGACCTCTATTCAGCAAAGTGTCAATGGATGTCCCGATATGATCCGAACGAGACAGAAAATAACGAATAGAACACTAAATTATAAAGTTAAAATTAAAAAATTAAAATTAACGTGAACATTATAAAGATAAATTTATTTTTTTTTTGGAAGTCTTAGAAACATTACTATGTTTGTCCCTATAATCAGATAATATTTTCTTTTTAATCAGAAATTCTAATTGAACCCTACAAAGGTTTTACTTCTTGTATTTAATTTGAGGCAATAGGATTTCAATAATGTATATACACTGTACTCGTAAATTCTAACCAATATTTCCAGGGTTTGTTACAAAAACCTCAATGATAGTTTGAGTAACAGTAACTTTCACAATTTCAGGTCCTGTAGTATTGCTTTTCAAAGGTAGTAAAAAAAAAAAAAGAAATAGTAAAGAAAAGAAAGAGTAGTAAAAAAAGTCAAACGAATTTGTAGAGGGATATCGGTTAATTAGTACTGTTCTCCAACTGATGATAATGAGAAGTTATAAATTATGGATTAGCATCATGCATAGTCTCCTTCAGCTCTGGACAAGGGTAACACTGTCGACTTGCATGGTTGTTGACAAGTCTGCTTAAGATGTTTCTCAACGTGTATTTTTGCGACTCCTTTTTGAGCGAACCAAAATCTCTAACTCTTCCCAGGAGCCCTTGCTGACACAACAAGCTCAGGACTCTCCTGAAACCAAATAATCAAGCAGTACTAGTGATCTGCTACACTTAGGCCAGAATCTACATAACTTGCATTTCGTCGGATTCCATGTCATATTATTTTCATGGAGCCAAGATGAAATACTATCTAAATTAGACTGCATTAGCCGCACAAGAAAAACAATGAATCGTCTGACTAATTTTCGAATAATCGGAAAACAAATGCCAATGAGCATTGGAAGATTTTTTCATTGAAGCAAATAATGAATAACGGAGTTCCCAACGGAGAAATAAATGTAAAGAACGAGATGCCTTCAATGCCTACTTTGGCAGGACAATCAGATAATACGAGAGGTTTCCGAAAAGTAAGGTAACACATTTTTTTTTCTTAATAATGATGAAAGCGAATGAGATGAAAAGCGGTGGACAGATAGACCCGTTAATAACGTTCAAAAAGACCGCCAGTGCAGTATTGCGGTATTTTCGCTTCACAGCAGATTCCAGTTGTAAAATGGCGGCTACCGTGCGAGTGTGGTCCAAAGCAAGTGTTTGTGAAGTTATTTGCTTTTTGCAAGCAAAAGGGTTTTCACCAAGTGACCTTCACCGTGAACGGGTTACTGTGTATGGCGAAAAGGTGATGACAAAGAAGCAGGTGTGTGTGTTTTTGGTGCAATGAATTTAAAGCGGGACGTGTTGACATTGAAGATCGACATCATGGCCACAGTGTTCTGGGATAGCCAAGGCGTTCTGTTGGTGGATTTCTTGCCGTAGGGAGGAACAATCAATGTACAGCTTTACTGTGCAACGCTGGAAAAACTGAAAATCAACATTCGACGCAAACGACCAGGACTACCGACAAGCGGCATGATTTTGTTGCACGACAACGCAACTCCGCACACTTCCCACACCACTCGTGCGTGGTTGCGCCGTAATCGTTGGGAAACTCTGTGACATTCCCCCTACAGCCCAGACTTAGCGCCTTCAGACTTCCATTTGTTTGGCCCTCTGAAAAAACACCTTTCAGGAAAGCATTTTACCACGGATGAGGAAGTTCATCAGGCGGTGCGATGTTGGTTACTGCGTGTAGGCACAGACTTCTTCAGTACTAATATTGATAAACTGATCCATCGTTGGGACAAGTGCATCAATAAAACTGGAGACTTTGTGGAGAAGTAGTGCGTGTTCACTTAGTTCTTGGTGTTTAATTTCAACTTCGTATTATTAAACATCATCAAGAGAAAAAATGTGTTACCTTACTTTTCGGAAACCCCTCGTACATTCCAATAAAATTTAATAAAGGGAGAGAAATTCGATAAGAAAAAAAGTTTATTATTTAAAATCAATGTATGTACAAAATCAAATGAATGCATAACATCTACTCGTGAAAGTACAGAGTCGGTTTGATGATCGAAGTCCAAATTTAGACGAATAAATTGTAAGAAAAAGTTAAGTTTGACTCTGTAGATCTATGAGATATTAAGCCAAACCGAAATACATGGATTAAAAATAAACTTAATTAAAAAAAAATAGCAGCTCAATTGATTGGGATGGCATTAGTGGAAGAGAATCACGACCAGGAGCAATAGTCTTTCATGCTCAAAATGATAGATTTATCATCATCAGTACTCAAGTCGATTAAACCAAGGGGGAATCTTGTCTGCGTAGCAAGAACTGCGAATAAGTGGGCTGTGGATTATCCCTAGCACATGAAGAAATTGAAAAATTGTCCACGAAAAGGTTAGCGTTCTCACGCGCTGTAGTATAACTAGAGTTCGAGTTATCAAAAAAGAGTGAAGATACTATTAAATTTAGTTAGGCGTTTAATAAATCCAATCCAAAAGGTTTGATATCAGAATGATGCAACTGACTCGACAGAATTATTATCTCTCTATACATTAAAAAAAGTTTTCCTCCTAGTAATATTTATTCGAGCCAATGGGAGAAGAGGGTGGGGCAATACATCACTGCAAATGTGCAGGTAAATAATTACATTGTTGTCTGCCATTGAAAGACAACTGCCTCCATAACGTTCAGCAACCACGTGTAAGTGCTTCTCTGTCTAATACATACCACGCCCGGCATCATTTAATGTTCCATTGTAATGCCAGCTGATGAAGGGACCCGATATAGTTTGTATATTTGTAAATAGTTTAGTATTTTGTAAATAGTTTAAATGTTTGTATAGTTTGTAAATATTTTAGTTCTGCTCTTACGGATGCAACAATATTCCTGACGCATTATGGAACCCGAAGCAAAAGGCCTTTCCCTAAGTGATCTATGCAAACGTAGGTAAATAATTACATAGTGATATTTATTCCACCTTGAGAATGCCGCGTGGTGGGGGAGTGGGGTAACGGAAGAAGAGTCAAGTGGGTCACGTGGTACAAGTGAGCTTGGCTACTACGTCACTACAAATTCACAGATAAATAATTACATAGGTCATTTCTTGATTAGATATCGATCAGTGCGTTTCGACAGGTTTGACAGGTAAGTTAGAAAAGATTTGACTTACTCTGTCATACCTCTACATTTTACGTAGAAAAGCGTGCGCAAGGGTTAGCAAGCAAAGCGAGCAGGGGACGAAGCCCCTGGTTATTACCTTTTTCTTCTTATGGCATTTTTTCGAACCTGTGAGGGACACTAGTACCAACTGCATGAGGTCGTTAGTTGTGTCCGGTTACTTTTAATATTATTACTGTTGGACGAAGAACTTTGACTATCCCACAGGCGTTCAGGATCGCGGCTAATGGAGTTCCATGTAAGTGTTCTCTGGGAGGTCAATTTCTGCCAGATTCTTATGGAGACTCTTAGGCGCCATGCTGGTGGTTGACGCAATGCATATGCCACATTTCTTTGACTTCCTGATCTTTTCCTCGTAGGTTTTCTAGAGGTTGCTGGTGTTGGGCACCGCTATGTCGATTAGGTAGGTATCCATTTCCTTCTTGTTAATGAGGGTTATGTCTGGTCTGTTGTACGTGAGTGCTTTGTCCGTTATTATGCAGCTGTCCTAGTACAGTTTGTGAGTAGGAGTCTCTAGTATGGCCTGGGGTTCATACTTGTAATGCGGTACACTTTCTTTGATCAATTGGTATTTTTACACTAGCTTTTGATGTATTTTCCTGGAGACCTGGTCGTGTCTATGAGTGTACTCTGTCTTGGTGATCACCTTGTATCCCGCAGTGATGTGCTGGATTGTTTGTTTCAGGGTACAGATGACATTGTTGACGACTTATCTGTCACATCAGGGTCCTAGGCGATGAATTTCCTGTAGTTCCTTATGTTCATTACCTGGTCTTGGATAGTGAAAATGAATCCTTCAGTCTCCGGTAAGAGCGTCCCGCTCGTGAGCAATTATACATACATATTCTGATGCGTACGGTTCCCTGTACGCATCAGACAGTTAGGAGAAATCCCAGGTGCCGCCAGACAGTGAACGCTAAGTCGTGAGCCATCATCATTGGAAGCCATCTACGTAGTCTTGATGAACATTATTGTAGTGTCCACCGTGGAGTGCCTTCTTCGCCCATCTTTCTGTATTTGTTTCTTCTGTCTTTGTGAACGAGGTCTCCTTGTTGATATTGATTCAATGAGGGCTGTCAAATTTCCCTCCCTCTTTCTTGCCCTCGTCAGGCACGCTGTCCCTGTGATCTTCCTGGGTATTACTATCGATGTCACTCCGGGTTCCAAGGCGGAGAAAACACGCTGTTATTACTATCGATGTCACTCCGGGTTCCTCCTGGAAATAATCCTGGGATTATTTCCAGGAAAACACAGCGCCAATCTACCAAGCCCTAAGGAAGGTAGACAAACTACACACACTGCTCAATATCAACAAGGAGACCTTCCTTAGGGCTTGGTAGATTGGCGCTTTGTTTTCCTGGAAATAATCCCTCAGGTTTTTAATCGCCTTCTTCGGTTATTCAATGAGAGCTGTCAAATTTCCCTCCTCTTTCTTGCCCTCGTCAGGCACGCTGTCCCTGTGATCTTCCTGGGTATTACTATCGATGTCACTCCGGGTTCCAAGGCGGAGAAAACACGCTGTTAAAATCTTTTGATGCAGCGTTCGCAAGATACATGGTCCGCTACCTCTAAGGGTCTTGTTACTTTGAAGTTCATCTCTAACAACACCTTTGCCACGTTACAGTCCACTCAGAAATGGTTTCACCCCGATCTGTACAAGCTCTACTTACTCTTTGTCTTTGGTCATGGTTCTCTTAATGCCAAACTTGCAACTTTCAACCTTGCTGAATCATGACTTTGTTCTTGTTGCGCCCCAGAAGACTGGGTACATAATGTATACCACTGCCATCAATACCTAGATCTTCGACAGAACCGCCTTCTTCCACTGGATTTCCTGAGCACCAGATAAAATTTCCAGATGCTGCAGAAATTTGCTCGTCCTGTTTTTGATGTTCGGAGATGCCTTTTCACTCAACAATAGGATACCTTCTTGCCTTCCTTGTGGAGACTCCTGCTGACACCGATGACGTTAGCCTTTGGCCAGTGCAGGATTATATATACAAGGTGATTCACTACCAGTGCGACAAACTTGCAGGAGGTGTGGGGGGGCACAAAGACGAATCGGAATCACATAGCATTGCAGGGTCCGAAATGCCTTCGTTATGCGGTAGAGGACGTTGAACGGGGGTCGCGTGAACAGCGATCCCGCTGGAAGTCAGCATTTGCGAACCGGTTTCCGTGGCAGTAGGATGAACGAGTATTCAAACGTTGAACTGGCCGACATGCACCTCGCGTATGGAGCTGCGGACTGTAATGGGCGCGCCGCTCTTCGCTTGTACCAGGAACGTTTCCCGCACAGGCGTGCTCCTCATCATACGATTTTCGCACGTGTGCACAGAAGGTTACGTGAGACTGGTTGTTTCACGAGAGGTACCATGACCCGAGAGCGAATGACGAGGACGCCAGACAATGAGGAGAATGTCTTACGTCTTGCAGACGGCAATCCTTGTACGAGTACTCGAGCGATAGGCCAACGATTGGGTATTTCCCAATCCACTGTATGCAGGATACTGTCAACAAACCAAATGAGTTCATCTGCAACGCGTCCAATCATTCGAGCCTGCGGATTATCCACTCCGGAGGACTTTTGCTACTTGGTTTCTTCAACAGAAACGGTCGCATGACGAAGGCTGTTGTTGTTGTTATTTGGTTTTTTAGGACCATATTGCTCCGGGATATGCGGTGGTCATTCCCTGACCTTTCCGCATCCTCCGTATTTGGTGGTGACGGGCTCGAACCCCGGTCTAATCAAGAAGCGTGTGCTATACACTACTGCTCCTTCCCACCTTGCTACGGAAGCGCCCATGACGAAGGCATTTCAGACCCTGCAATGCTATGTGATTCCGATTCGTCTTTGTGGCCCCTACACCTCCTGCAAGTTTCTCGCACTGGTAGTGAATCACCCTGTGTGTGTGTATATATATATATATATATATATACACTATTTTTACTTATTTCCATTACTATTTATTTATTTTTTTTTTTTTCTGGAACCCACAGGTATTGCAGTGGGGGATTGGGATTGTGAATGCGGGATTTTATTTTATTTTATTTAACTGTTTTTATTAATTACTTTATTTTATTTAACTTTTTATTTAATTTTATTTGTTTATTTTTTCTGGTACCTTGAGTTTGGGTTGCCCGGGATACGGGATTTTATTATTTAGTTGTTGTTTTTTTCCCTATTTCTTTATTTTTATTTTTTTATAATTTTTTCTTTTGTATTTATTTATTTATTTTATTATTATTTTTTCTTTTGTATTTATTTATTTATTTTATTATTATTTTTTCTTTTGTATTTATTTATTTATTTTATTATTTTACTTTTTTTGCTCTGCTCTTGGGGCATTAAGAGCTGTAAAACAGGTTTCCGAGGGCGGCCGCGGTATATGCATAATTGTGGCCTACCTCCCTGTGGTGTAGTAGTAGTAGTGGCATGTGATGCAAGAAAGCAAGTGTATGAGCTTATACAGCATCACCAAAAAAAAAAAAAAAAAAAAAAAAAAAAATCACACCATTCTCTCCAAATGCCTGTCCAGTTCCTCCTTAAATTTAAATAAATAAATAAATTTTCTGTTTATACTCCGGGATGACCAAACAGTCAGAGGAATTTTTTTATTTAACCTATCAACTTTCACAACTACAAATGGAAGTTTGTTCCAGCAATTAACCACCCGCTGGCTAAAGGCAAATTTCCGCACATCTATTCTACATCTGTCTTTTCTTTAATTTGAACTTATATCCCCGTAGGTTCGTAATCTGAACAACTGGAAGGATCCCATCAGAATTCAACGTGCTCAACCGATTCAAGGCCTCATAAACTTCAATTAGATCACCGCGCAGGTGCCTAGTCTCCAGCCACTGCAATTTGCAGAACTTAAGCCTGTCTTGGTAAGAGGATCCCTTCATTCCCGTCACCAATCTTGTTGCCCTTCTCTGTACACGCTCAAGCAAATCTACATCCTTCCTAAAATGAGGCCTCCAGACCTGTACGCAGTACTCAAGGCGTGGCCTAACCATTGCCTTATACAGAGGGACAATCACCTCCTTTTCCCTGCTAGCAAAATTCCTATATATCATGGAAAAAAACCTGCCCTGGCAGCCTGTCTGCATTGCTCAGAAAACTTTATATCTAACTGTACAATTACTCCCAGTTCTTTTTCATTTTCTACCACCTTAAGTGTAGTACCACACAGTTGGTACATTTCTCTGGGGTTACTTCTACCCATATGCAGTACTTTGCATTTATCAAGGTTAAACTTCAGTTGCCACTTCTTAGCCCATCTGCCCAAATTATCTAGATCCTGTTGCAGTAGCACACTGCCATTACTGTCATTAACAACCCTGCCAACCTTTGTATCATCTGAAAACTTCGACACTAAGCCTGATATACCTTCATCAATATCATTGATAAATATACAAAACAACAGAGGACCCAACACCGAACCCTGTGGCTCCTCCGTAGCCAGGTGGGAAGGAGAAGTAGTGCGTAGCACACGCTTCTTGATTAGACCGGGGTTCGAGTCCGTCACCACCAAATACGGAGGATGCGGAAAGGTCAGGGAATGACTACCGCATATCCCGGAGCAATATGGCCTTAGTTGCTAATGCTCCTAAAAACCAAATAACTAACTAACTAACCGAACCCTCTGGGACTCCACTAATAACATTAGTCCACAAAGAGCAGCACCTATTAATTACCACCCTCTGTCTTCTCCCACTCAACCATCCTTTTATCCATTGTAGCAACTTACTCTTAATACCATTCTGCTCCAATTTGTACAATAGTCTTCCATGCGCAACAGTGTCAAAAGCTTTCCTGAAATCCAAATATATGATATCAAAATTATTTTTTGCATCCAGTTCCTTTGTAACCACATTCAGTGTAGCCCGGCACTGGGCAGGTTTTCCAGGTGATCGCCTTCCTGGCGACAAAAGACTGGCCAGAAACAACTATACGGTGCACACACACACACACTGCACAACGGTACACACACTTCTGGCCTTTTGCAAAGCTCTGTATTCATCACAGTGTACTAAAGCAGAGTTGAACTAACGTTTAGGTTCCGTCCTACATAAGCTACCATAGATGTCTACATGTTTCGCCCTCGTGAGTAGCACAGTTGGTAGAATCGCCGTTCTCCCCACACCGGGTGGAAAGAATTGAGTTCCAGTCCCGTCGATGACGGGATGAATTTTTATGGGCATTTTTCACAAGGCCGTTGACTTAGTCGGTGTGAAGCGAGGGTAGTGTAGTTTTTTTTTTCCGGGAAACTCGAATTTTTTTGTCCAACAAACAAAAAAAAAAAAAAAGTGACCACAGAACACAAGCAATTTACAGACAGTATACAAGGAGCAATATGGCCTTAGTCGCTGCTGCTCCTAAAACCAAGATAATAATCCCCTTCTCTTCCAGAATAATAATCTCCCTTCTCTCTTCGGGTGGTATTTGTGGCCCTTGATTATTATTATCCTGGTCGATCATTTATTCTCCTCCAGCTCAGTGTTGATCTAATCTATGATCCCGAAGGAGTATATTAGTACTCTGCTTCCGTAGGTGTTTATGGCTCTGGTCATGTAACAGTCATTCAGCTTTGCTTTTAGCAGGCTCCTCGGTCAGGCGGCCCTTGTTCTCCTTGTGTTCTAACTGTTGCCTGCATCATCCCCAGATATTTGTAGCACTCTCTCTCTCTCTCTCTCTCTCTCTCTCTCTCTCTCCATCTCTCTGTCATGGCATCAATCTCCTCACCGGTCTCCAGCTGGTATTTTCGACCGACTGGATTCCTGTAATGAAATCCTTGGGTCTTGCATTTGTCTAGGCCAAATTACATTGTGATGTCAGTGCTGAACTCTTCGGTGATCCGGATTAGCTGTTGGACTTGATTTTTGACTGCTGCATAGAGTTTGATGTCATTAATGTACACCAAGTTAGAGAGGCTGTACAAATTCTTCCTCTCTTCTTTTAGGGAAGTGGTTCCCAAACTACTGAGATCTACGGATCCCTTCAAAAATTTAAAAAAAAAGTTCGCGGACTCTCTATATGAATACTGGGTTTTCTGAAAAAAAAAATTCAAAGTTTTACGTTTAAAACAACTCAACTTTATTCTTATTTTACATAAATACAGTATATAATAATAACTTTATTTATCATCAAGTTGTTATACGTACATAGAACGAATAATTTGATCAGTTCCAGAGGGTTTTCGCGGACCCCAATTTGGGAACCCCTGTTTTAGGGTATATCCGTACTTGCTGTTGAGCATGGTGGACAGTGGGTTGAGTAGTAGACAAAACTATATTGGGCTCAGGGCATCTCCCTGGAAGAGTCCTCTTCTGATGGGGATCAGCCTGGTCGTGATGTTCTCAAACTTCATGAGGCCCTCCATTTCGCCATGGTTGCTAATACTGTATTATAAACGTTTTTGTCCTGTATGGAAATTTTTTCCGTCCATGAAGGGCTGGTAACACGTGCACAGAGTCGTTGGTTGTGTCCGACGTTGGTTATGCGTTGTGTTGTTGTTATTATTATTATTATAAATCCGTTTATTAAAATAAATTCCACCCCTCGAACAGCCCATTGGGTTCGGAGGTGGGGGTTGTACAGGTAATGTAAATACAATTAGAAAGAAATCACGAGGGCAGTTAAAAATACAACATTATACAATTCTGAACAAAACCGATTCATATTAATTACACAATCAGTAAAAGCATGAAAATATTGCTGCCTATGCAATTTAAATAAATAAACTAGTGAAAATCATAATAAACCACTACACCATTTTAACTCTGGATTGTCTGTTGCATTAAATTACAGAGTTCAGATATCCTGCATACGTTGCGGATCACAATTGGAAGCTGTAGAACGGTTCGTGAGAAAGGCATCACCATTATGATAGTAGTTTTCGCAGGACATTCAGTTTGATTTCGGCAGAGCATGTCCATGGAAAATTTCTGGAGATCAATGGTGTACGTTTGAAACCTGGTAATGCACACATTATTGTTGTGTTAAAAAACCGTTCAGAATAGGTAAAGTGATTAACTCGTAGGTGATTTGATATTTATAAATGGTGTTATCCAGGACTCAGTACAAGTCGATGTTCAGATGCAAGCCTTCCAGGATTTTCTTCGTGTATTCCTTGTCATCGATTAGCTTATTCAGATCAACTTGCACAGTGTTTGCTGAGCATGTCTCTAGGCAGAGAAGATTGGTGGTGTTGACCTATAGCGTTATTTATGTGACTGTCTAGGAAGGATACTTGAAGCTGCCCATGTATCATTCAACTTGGGAGAATCCATCCTATTAATTAATAGTTTTACAAGAGTTATAGGTTTTTCAATAATTTTAGTTTTCCATCGGATCATGTTCATATTAGCATGAAGTATAGATCTAGAGATGGTGAACGGTAGTCCTCCGTTTCTATTCAGCCATCTCAGGATACAGTACTCAATTCCCAGGAACTTCTTTAGACAGCTAGATGGAGCTGCCGACCATATCTCAGAGGCGTATGAGGGGATGGAAGTGAGGCACCTTTCAATGTATTTGCATATCAATGATCATTTTGCCGTCCAATCATCTACTGATGGACTGTTCAGAAAGCTGCGTTAAGCTTTTTTTTTTTTTTTTTTTTTTTTTTTTGTGTGTATATGAAGGGCTCCCAAAATGTAAAGTCTTTATCCAAAGTGAGACCATAATCTGCATGGAATGAAACCTTTTTAATTTGATTGCAATTTATCTGTGCAATCATGTCATTTTTTCTACTCTTTTTGTGATGGAAATTTGGGAAGATTTTGCTTCATTTAGTTGTAACCCTGACATCTCTAAGTAATCGACAAGTAGGTTTGATTTATTTCTCCATTGGTTTTGCGAACATTAGAGGTTAATATAACGGTTACTGGGAGATAGTTCATTTCTTAACCTCGCACCGAATGTCAGAAAACAGGGCCTAAGTAAAAGAAGAACGGCCCATAATAAAACGTATGCAAGTTATTCTTACGACGAATTAACGAAACCAATATAGGACACATCCAATGAGGATGTCTTATTTATTAAACAAGCTGTATTTATTTAAATACAGCTTGTTTAATAGTCAGGCCTAAATCCGAAAGAAGTTCAAAGAGCTGCTTATTTCTTTAAAAAATTTCACACTGCATTCATCTTCATATTTAATTCATTCACACTTCCATTTGACTGGACACTAATGTTCGTAATCTTATTTAAAAAAAAAAATGTATTTCAATGTATTCATACATAAAAATTTATTCCAAGAGCTCAAACAAGCTTGCAGGATTAAGGACTGCTTATCGTTGTTATTTGTGATCAAACAGATTTCTTTTAGATATCTAAATAAAGTATTTTAAAGAAGAATGCTATCAAAATATACGCACTTGGTTGACTTATTTCGCTTGATTTGTCTGTTGAATCTGTATTCTGTTGAAACTGGGATGATTCGGAAATACCGTAAAATTTCTTTCATCAGTTTTTATAAAAGTATCTCCGTTCCGTTGTTACAGCAATTTGAGGTTACATACTTCACGCGTCAGTTATGCTTTGTGACCGAGTTCTCTTATCTCTTTCAAGCACATATACTCTACGCTTTCCTTGACCTGGTGTAGGCAAACGCTCGGCATTCTACTCCAAACATAAATAAGGGATTATTCAGTTGTTGTACTCCTTTACTCCTTTCCCACTACAAGTAATAACTGTGAGAATGATTTGAAAACAAAATTCAATCCCAAAAACTTTCATGCACTTTGCTTTAACAAAAAGTATGTCACACGGGGGCGGTTTCTTATGCCGCAAGGAAAATTGAGAATATCAGAAATTATATTATGCAAATGTGTCACATTATCACTACACCGTAAGCACACCTAAATTTTAAGACAACGCCTTACTAGCTAATTGGGTTTCTAGATGTTATTATGTGTAGGAAGACCACAAGTTGCTTCACTAGTTTCACCTTTTTTTGTGAAAAGGAGGAGTTAAGTTAATAGAATAGTATAATAGAAAAATGTATTTTATATCAGTACGTGTCAAAAAGTAATTGAAACAATAAAGAATACCTGTACAGCGCACTTTCAGAAATGTCAATTCAACATTGAGTAACCATATATCACTGTCCGCTAGAAAGGACAATACACTGATCGTTGTTAATAGCTGACTGGTGAAAACTGAAACACAAATTCCGAAATCAGCCACCTAACTGGTCTGTTCTCTCTCTTTACTGTGCAATGAGCCTTCAGGAAAAATTTCGGTTTCTCCTGAAGGATGCAACACAGATGCAAGTTCTAGCATGTCTGGTTATTGCAAAGTCACTTTAAGTTACGTGCTGTTAGCGTGGACCATTTGTGAACTGCATAATGGAAGAATTGAAGACTGAGCAGCATTTTGTAATTCGCTATTGTTTGACCTGGTATAAGCACTACGGAGACTGCGAGAACAAATGTCAGAGGTTTACGGAGACAAATATTTGAAGAAAACTGCCCAAAATGCCTACTCTTAAAGACGTATCAAGAAATGGTTGGCTTCCGGCAGTACCGGAAGCCAACCATTTTCAATTAATCTGTTTCGAAGCAGATTAATTTGAAAAAGAGAGAACATCTGCAGACCTCAGCAACGAAGATTAAAATTAAGGTGGATCATTTCTGAGAATTAAATTAAAAATTAAAATTAAAACAATTAATTAAAATTAAATTAAACCTGTGTACTAACAGTACCAAACCTGCTCCAAATACGAGTATAAAACCTGAAATACCAAATAAAAATTTGGTATTTTTATTTGAAATAAAAATTTGTCAAATAGGCTTACAAAATCGCAGAACTTGCAAGCCTATAAATTAAAAACCTAAAATAAATTTTAGAATTTTAGAAACATTTGGAGTGAAAGTTACCAAAACATTAATAAATGAATAGAAAGCCAGTAACGTGTTTTTAACAGCTTATATTCGTTATATCCATTCATAGCCGTAAAAAAAGCCTTTATTGTACAGTAAAGATATAATATATGCTCGCCACGGCCAAGAGGCTTGACAAGATTATGGGGTAATATAAAAACATGTATTATAAATAGATGAGAATTAAACCATGACATTAAAATAAATTAAAACGTGGTATTAAAACATACTATAGATCAATTAATATCCAAATATATAGCTATGAGTATATACATAGTTCCGAGGCAGACAGTACACCAAGGTATGCAAGTACATTTGTACAAAGTAATTACAAAACACATACATGTTCATAAGTGAGCATATTTCACAAGCGTGCATTAAGTTGCTATGTATACGGTTTCGCATTTTCATGTGAAAGAGTTCATCAGTGTAAATGCGAGGTACCATTCTGCTCTTCGTAGCAGATAGCAGGTGGGAATATCAGTTTGAGTCGACATCAAGCGCCACATAATAGCGAAACAAATTCGGCCAGCGAACGCCTGTAATTGCGATCAGAAGCGAATTTCTGGATTTCTACTCTGATCATCAGCAGGGCTTGTACAACAGGAAGTACTTGGTCAGGTAGAAATCTGTCACCGATCTTCAGCCTGTCCCGCTGTAGCTGAAGAGGAGGAGTGGCTCTTAGAGAAGGGGGTGGCACATGCCACCTCCTTCCCTAAGAGCCAACCAGCATTTTGATAGAGGTCGCAGTTCTCCTCATGCGGATTATTTCAGGCAACTGTGGGACTTGAAGTTGAACGGCCATGCTGGTGATCCTCTGTTGGGGGAGGGCGATGTTTGCGTGTTACCCACTTCAGTATCCAGTATTGGCTGGCGAGGATGGGCTTCATGAAAGATGGTGGCGCGGAGGCCCATATTTCAGAGGCATACAGAGCAGTGGAGTACAAAACAGTTTGCAGACATCTGATTGCAATTTTCGCATCCGAATTATCTGTATAAAGCACTTTCGAGGTTTCACCACTGCTTTTTTGTTATGAATGTCACAGAACTCAATTTTCATCTTCAGTCAAAATTCGACATAGATTTTACTTAAGGACTTGTACCATCGAAGTATGCAGATTTGCACTATTACTGGCAGAACAGTTTGAAAAAATGTTAAATGAAAATAAAGTCCACTACTACACCAACCAAAAACCAAAATATTATTTTTATTTAGGCCACCGAATAACTAAATTCATCTGCCGTGCATTGTGTCCGTAAATTGCGTGTGTTCTATGGTCGAACTGCTTGTTTTGCTGGACGAAAAACCCGAGTTTCCGGGAGGGGGAGTAAAAACCTTACTATCTAAACCTGAGACCGACTAACTCAGCCACGGAGTGAAAAAGCCTACTAAAGTTTCTCGCGCCATCGAACCTGGGCCTTTTCCAAGTGTGGGGAGAATGGTGACAATACCACTAAGCTACACGCGCAGACACTACTACACCACATGATAATTTATTTAAAGATGTTTATTGAAGTGTTATCATACCAATGTGCACTTAATACAGGTTGTCTATGTTTCAAGAGTTCGCTGAACCGGGTCTTAAATCCTCTGGGAGAAGGGGGCCCATAGTTGTTATTTTGTTTTTAGGAGCATTAGCAACTAAGACCATATTGCTCCGGGAATATGCGGTGTTCATTCCCTGACCTTTCCGCATCCTCCGTATTTGGTGGTCACGGGCTCGAACCCCGGTCTAATCAAGAAGCGTGTACTACGCACTGCCGTTCCTGCCCACCTGGATACGGAAGCGCCAGGGGTCCATAGAGAAAGAAACAAATTACAAAACATTCATGGTACTATAAAAGGTAAAGTAGCCATGTAAGTGTACTACTGATATTTAATTTAACTAACAGAGATAATTTCAAAAATGCTTATAAACTTGTCTTGAGAAGAAAACCGAGAATGTAATAGTATTCGGCCCTCTTCCGAAAAGTAGTAATGAAAATGGCATTAGTCTGGATATGAAAACCATTACTATCAAGACCAAAATTATTTTAAATTAAAAGGGCTAACAACTGAGACTTGCTACAAAAAATCTTCGTGATATGAAGAGTAAAACTGATAAGTCAGAGCCTGTTAAAAGTTAGTTATACTAGAACAAAATTAGATGTACTGGGAAGCAAAGTGTTAAGGTTCGTCGAACCGAAATACATTACTTAACAGAAAGGAGATGCTACAATGCTATAAGACTAAATCTAATTTAAATGCTAAAAATAGAGAGACATCTGACAGATATGGGCTGCTAGCACTGGAACTGACTGCAAAGGTTAAGAGGAGTGCAACCCGTTTCAATATATGGGTGAATCTTTGTCAAGCGTGTAGATTGAATCAACAGGAAAGAGAGAAAATTTGACACAAATCAAGGTTATAAAAGTGCGATTATAAAGTGTAACTGCCAAAGGTGAACAGAATTCCAGGGTACATGATCAATTTCAGTGGATCAAAGAATTTAATCTAATAACATAAAGGGAATTACTTGTTTTGCTGTTAAAATGCCTCAGACTACGGAAAATTTAGTAGACAAAGCAGTAGTGCAAAACTTCAATTTGGTTCGTAGTAAATCATCGAAGGAGATGAAATATAGTGCCGTCTGGTTGGTCGTTTCCGCCGCGAATAAGTAACATTAGTATTCTCTATTGGGAAAGCGTTGCTTATTCGAGGTAGTGCAATAACAGGCAACTCGCTGTGAAGGCATTCACAATATGAGATGTAACAGAAACGATGCCATTTCACCTACTTCAGCGATTTACTGCGAACTAAAATGATTCTTTGCACTAACTTGTGCAAAGCATCATTATCACTAGCGAACAAAAAATATTTTTTGTCATACATCGATGAAAATATGTTATTCTGGAGGAAATAAACGCACTGATTCCGAAAATCATCATAAATAAAAAAAGTCTCTATCACGTCTACATCAAAAGATGTAACAACGTTTAATGTTAAAATACAGGGATATAAGTATAATTCAAGTTTGTAATACAAGTGTAAAAAAAACTTATACGTTCTCTATAACTCATCTAACTTCGGAAAAAATATCATAAATCATTGCGAAATCAGCATACCTGTAATTGTCCTTAAATATGTTTGTACTAAGGGATTTTCTATTGTATTCCTACTTACTCCCCCTCACAAGGAACCAGCAGTAATCCCCATCATTACAGGATCCCAGCGACCTTGGTACCGCTTTTCCATTGTGGAAATATCTTGATGAAACCGCTTCCCTTGTTCATCACTCACATCTCCCAGATTTTCGGGGGATAAATTCGAGCTAGGAATGAAGAAAATGAATTTTCAACGACATTCGACAGCCCATGTTTTTGTAGCACTCGAGTAAATTAGACACCAACATTTCATAATTTTCTTCTTTCCTATTACCCAAAAAACCATGCACTACCCCTTAAATGATCGCAAGCTGCCAATTCAAGCTCCTTTAACTGGATTTCAAATACATCGCCTTTCAAGAGTTTCCTAATATGGGGTACTAGGAAAATTCCTCCCTTAAGTTTGGCATATGTTAAATTATAAAACACACTTCTCAAGTATGCAAATCCGTTATCTTCTTTATCTAGTCCCTTCAAGAAATTTTTCATCAATCCAAGTTTGATGTGCAGGGGTGGAATCTTTTTCCAATCTCCTCGTTTGATTGCACTAAAGGAATAAATTTTACTTTAAACTGCCCTGGTATGAACTCGTCCCGTTTGTCTCAATATTGCACAGCATAATATTCTTCTATCGCATGGCTGTCTCACAAACACAAAAAACAACATTTTGTGAAAAACCCCCTGCAAATCAACAAGCAAACCAATAACCTTAAGATCATTGCATATGGTCCAACCATAATTTTGGTATTTTATAGCATGTAGAACCTTAGGCATGCTTTCATGACTTTCTTTTTAAGTCTAACTGAATGAAACACAGGAGCTGGTGAAAATTCGTTGCCATTATAAAACAAAACTGCTTTTAAATTTAATTTTTAGCCATCTATGAATAAACACCATTCATCTAATTTATGCACCTAGTTCTTTCAGAAGTTCAATAATGTCTTTGCAAAAACACACACTGTCCTCCGTAGCAAAATATTTTGAAAACTTTTCATGTCTTTTTCGAAACACTGAAATCTTTGTTCCCGCTGCGAGTATATTCCGCTGCTGTAACCTAGAACCTAGTTGGAAAACCCTGGCATAGCCTTCAAAAATCCTCACCAAAAACCCTAAAGTGTGCTCTCTTCAAATTGTAAATTGTTGCATTGGATTTTGAACCTAAGAATCGTTGGTAGAAGTCTGATTATGTTTATCACAAGAAAAACCGAGGCCAGAATTGATTGCTAAATTTAAGAGAATTAGTTTATATATGTTAAAATAAATCGGTGTCATACATTACTGTCAATTGGCATAATTTCGTAAAACGTCAACTCCCCTATATCTAATAACTGTGATGCGATGTGAAACTATCATGGTGATTTTCGAAATCTACGCATAAAAATTGCTTAAAAACAGCATTTAAGTTCTTGGAGGTAAAAATCGGGTTGGCTAACGTTTATCGTGGTCGAGTAGCGCAATAAACTGGTGTATTAAACCGCGGAATACGTTTCTGTCTACTGCATTCCCAAAGGAGAGAGTTAAAATCGCTCGGCGACTTGAAACGGTACGTCATACCCCAATTTCTTGAGAATGCAAAGGAGTTTCATGAAAAAAAAAAAAAAAAAAAACACGAATAAAAATAAATTTTCGGTTTATATTCCGGAACAACCACATAAGATACGTGATGATGTACATCATTCCATATCCTGTGCTGCATTGACTACGGACAATTTTAATTACTTCATATTCTGCTGTTTTAACAAGTGACTTCAGTGATGAAGCTTGATCAAGTATAAACATAAGAAAAGAAACACAAGTATAAACACTCAAATATAAACATAAGAAAAGAAACACAAGTATAAACACTCAAATATAAACATAAGAAAAGAAACACATCAAATATAAACACTCAAGTATAAATATAAGAAAAAAAAAAAGAAGTGGAACCAAGCTTTACTACTGAATAAATTGCTTGTTCTTAGTTTTTAAATTCACGCATTACATGAATACGATAAGAATGGAGGCCTACTTTCCTAACAATCCTTTGCATCCTTGAATAAGACATACCCATTTTCAATGCGAGCAGTCTCAGTCATTTTTTTGGCCGACAGGAATAAACTTTGATTAACATTTTCAAATTTTTGTTCTCTTAGCAATGAAGAGCATCAAATTCTTTCTTTTTGTCACGAATGCTATTTGTTACACAAAAACGGGTCATTATCGCAATCATGACAACCCAGTTGTGAAGTTAATCTCACAATATGAGAGGTGCCAAAAGGTGTACGTGACAACTGGGTTGTCATGATTGCAATACCAGGGTACCTGCCCACTCACCGATGAAAGGCCAACAAGCCTTGAAACGGTGCCCGCCGAGAATAAGTAACAATAGTCTTCTCTATTAGTGAAGCGTTACTTATTAGAGGTAGTGCAATAAATGGTAACTCGTTGTGAAGGATGATCACAATATGAGATACAGTTGAAACGATGCCTTTACACTACTATCGTAGTTTTCGTTTAAGAGCTATCTATGGTGTATCTACACCAATATTTAGCAGAAGTATACAGTATTGCCACCGATTTTGTAAGAAATGCTTATAAGTTACCAAAATGAGATAAATTAGCGCTTTCACTTTGGGTTGAATGAATTTTGAATCTGTACATTCTAAGCCAAGACAGATTGAAGCTGTTTTAAAACAATCCCAACAAAATAATATTCCCTCAAACCACCACCCACAGTAACAGCCCCAATTCGATGGAATTGTAATATCTGCCACTCCTATCCACGCAGATCTGGGAACAGTATTTGACCGAAAACTTCGGTTTTATGCTCATGTAGAGACGTTCACGTCCAGAGAAGCTCACTTCGATGGGCAGCTAAACAGCAATTAATCTATGTCAAGGATCCTCAAATAATTAGGAAATTCATTATAACTGTCATTTATACTTCACTGCACTATGCTGCTGAAGTGTGGGCATCAGCAGCTAATACAACGAAGAAGCCAATCCTCGCTGCAGAATTTTGGCTCCTTAAATGGGCTAACCGGAAAGCTTGTCTCCCACAACAGGACAGAACTACAACCTTACCTACTTCACTAGAGATGAAGTGAACACCTGATATTATTGAAGTACAGCGACTGGTAGCCACAGTTAAGATGATCACAGACGAAATCTCAACACCGTCCATTTGAGATTCATGTTACTGGCGAATACTCAAACCAGAACTTCGGTAAACGTGTAGATGCTCTGGTCGAAGCATCGAAGACTTCATATCTCAAAACGCTCCCCCCCCCCCAAATCAAATACAAACGGAAGTCCAGCACCTCGACGCCGACTTGAACAAGTTTTGCACCAATAAAACCTATAGGAAAGAGGTCTTAGCAGCTCACTCGAATCACAGAAGTCAATCAGAACAAGCGCGTCCTCCTCTCCACACTATCCACCAACCTTCCCTTTGCTACGACAAAATTTGTTTGCTACGTGTGGGGTTGCCTCACCATGCCCACGCGTCGATGCGTCTCCACAGAGAAGGTATGAGTGCCATTTTTGTGGCGCCTCCGTAGCCAGGTGGGAAGGAGCAGCAGTGCGTAACACATGTTTCTTGATTAGACCGGGGTTCGAGCCCGTCACCACCAAATACGGAGGATGCGGAAAGGTCAGGAAATGACCACCGCATATCCCAGAGCAATATGGCCTTAGTTGCTAATGCTCCTAAAAACCAAATAACAACAACAGCCATTTTTGTATATTATTGTAAATATAACCTTACGTGATGTAGCATGTAAATAGAATTAATACTGTATTATGTGAGGAAGCATAACATGTTACTTTTTTTATTTTTACTTTTATATCGTTGTGTACACAATTAATTGTTTATTTCTGATGTGAGCCTTTGTCCGTAACGGGACAGCTGCAACTTTACTTATTTATCTACATGGTATTCGTTTAGTTGCAATAAAGACTTTATCTCTCTCTAATACAAATAAAGTTTTGCACTTAATTATTGACTTAAAATATTTTTTATTATTCACATTCCGACCGGGCTAGCCAGATGGACAAAGTGCCTACCTGACAACCCACAGGTCACTGGTTCGAATCCCGCCTCAGGCTTGGATCAGAGCAAAAAATGCCAAAACTTTGGGAGGTGCATATGGCCACAGAAGCCGATTCGCTAACAAAAAAAAAAATATTCACATTTATTTTTTAATAAATATATAAAAATATCACGGGAGAGAATGGCATAATTTATAGTTACACCTCCATCTATCGTGACCTTAAAAATTATCTCGTGTATTACAGATTTAGTACACTTAGGCAGCTCTAAATCGACAAATTCAATATTAAATAAATGTGGACATTTAGCAAATCATTTAAGAAACAGATTATGATAAAGGGCCTTAATTTTTAAATATCTGATTTAATATTCAACCTGGAAATCTAAAGCTGTACTCACCACTGTATAGTCATCATTGGCTATTATGTGGTTCGCTACAGCTTCCTTCAGCAGTAGGAAACTTTTACTTCAAACATTTATTATCTTCACGTGCAGCTAATGACGTCGTAGAATTACACTAAGAAATACATCAAGACTATATAGACAAAAAAAAAAAAAACTCCAACTACTAGGAATATATGGTAGGAAGACATCCCAAATATTTTGGTTACGTGTGACCTAAGAATGAAATCCTGTTCTTAGAAACAACTGGAAGCGTGGCCGAACACAAAACGAACGTACCGCAATACCAAGTCTGTTTCGCTGCGCAAATAGTACCCATTACGCGAATATTATTACTTCTCAGAAACTGTCAGTCTTTCCTTCGGCCTTCAAACCCCTTATTTTTCTGCCTAATGAGTTACTAATGAGGGGTGCGCATTCTACCAGTAGCCAGTGATACATTTTATTGTTCAGCTCACCTTTGTGAAATAGCTTTTTCTCCAAACCCACCTAAGTCAGAAGTTCACTTCATTATTTCCGATTTATGGACCAGAAGTCCATTAGACAAAGCAAGAAACACGGATGTGTAAGTAATGGCACCAGATGCAAGTATCTGATTTCATAGTTTGTGTCCCTCATTTAGACAACGCAATGGTAAATCTAATTAGTAACAAAGTTCCAGATATCGTAGATTGTGCCTGAATGTAAGAAAAACACTGTACTAATTAGAAAATTAGTAAAAAAAAGTAAATGATTTTATTGTAAAAGGCATATTTTTATTACAAAAGGAAGTTTCTATTTGCGTATTTATTGCAAATATTTTATTCATATGTTATATGAACCGTCTATTTTGATCGAAAATAGTTTCCGATCAGTTAAAATTCATTAGACATTCGACCACCACCAACCTTAATCTAATACATACGAGTATGTATGTAGACAACAAAAACTATAGTTGCTACATTATTGCGAAGAGTATTAAAAACGGTTGCAATGTTTGCTTAATGTTATCGTTCTTTATAGCAGCGTTTCTCAAATGGCAGGCCGTGAAGGCATCCCGAATACGCTGGTTATGTGTTTGTGAAGGGATTTCCGGTGAGCCCCGAAATATTTTACTGTTATTTAAAACAAGAGCGCAACGACGCGACGAAAGAGGGGATAACTCCCTAAGAACGTCTGCTTTTTATTGTACAACTGTGCCGTCACTGTTTTGTACCAAACGTACGATCCTCCCCCCCCAAATTTCTGGATGCGCCACTGACATAAAATTGAAGTATATTAATTCGTATGTACTTGAATAATTCACGGCATCAAAGCTACGGATTGCGAGAATTTTACAAAGGTCTAAGTTAGTGCATTAAACATAGTTTTAGCAAATAATCAAAAATAAATAATCAAATAGCAAACTTGGTTTGCAAAATGCCATTCTTACTACAACCTCTCAAATTGTGAAACTCCTCACAACAAGTTGCATACCGTTGCTTCGAATAAGTACTGCTTCCCGAATAGAGAACATCAAAATCTGCAGAAAGATGAAGCAGTAGTATTTAAAGCATATATTGAGGGTAAAAAAAGGCCACAAATGTTTAAAAATGCAGGTAAAATTTTATTCATTATTTTTTGGGGAGATTTCAGATATCCTCTTGGGTAACACAGTTGGTATAATGACCGTCCTCTCCACACCGATGAAAAATTTGGAACCGGAGTTCGAATCCCCTCAATGACGTGAGGAATTTTTATGGGCCTTTTTCACAACGTACTTGGCTTATTTGGTCACAGGCAAGATTAGAATAGTTTTCCTCCCAACAAACAACAAATCGATCACAGAACATACACAATTTACAGACAGAATATAAACAGAGCGTCCTTGAAATCGACGTCGATATTTATTGAGAAGGAATGATTCATTAAAATACAAGTCTACACTCAATTTTGAAGTAGTGGCAACGGGTTTTGTGTTAGAGCATTGAATAGATTAATGACATCATTTTGCGAACATCACATAACATTTTGTTGTACAAAATGTTATGTAAATTGTGCCGTAATGTATTTTTTTTAATAAAAAGCATGATGAAATGTAAGGCCGCAAAAAACGGATTGTTTCTGTGGTTCAGTAACTTCATTTCGTGTATTATTATTATTTTTTTATATAAAAACCCCAAACACGAAAGGTATTAGAACCTATAGTACTTAGTACCGTGCTTGGGTTGGAAGTTGAGAAGACGAAAGAAGATATTTGTTGACATTAGACTTGAACTTCTGTAGACTGTAATTTTTAGGAGTTACGTATGAAGGAAGGTTGTTTCAGAAAACGGCAGTTCAATGAATAAACGAGGAAGATGAAAAGTTGGTTCTGTGAGTTTGAAGTTGGACAATAAGTGGATGTTGGCGGCACGTGTTCGGACTGTTTTGAAAGAGAGAGTGGAAATTATAGAAGCCAATTCAGAAGAATAGTGCCCATGGAAGTATCTGTAGAAAAGGCATGCAGCAGAAGCAGTACGTCTATGAGACAGCGAGTGGAGAGACTGCTAAATTTTTTTATGTTTATACTCCGGCACGACAACCAAGTCAGTAGAGTTTACAATAAATCGTCCATACAAATATTTATTGTATTTAGTAGTCACGGACTTAAAAACCCCGGTCCACTCAAGGAACGCGTGCTATGCACACTCGCTCCTGACCACTCGGCTACGTCAGGCCTTAGAGAGAAGTCATTAATTAACCTAACTGCCCTCTTCTGAATGGCATCTAGAAGCCTGAGAGAGGTTTTGGGGGTACCGCCCCAGATGTGGGAACAATATTCCATGGTAGGTCGGATTTGCGATTTGTACAGAGTGAACAGCTGGTTGGAAGAAAAGTAACGCCGAGAGCGAAAGAGAAAACCAAGTTTTTTAGATGCAGAGGAAGCAATATTTGTAATGTGCTTGTTCCAAGAGAGATTAGAAGTCAGAGTAATCCCCAAAAGAGATATATCATTTTTCCTAGGAATCAGAGTGTCACTAAAGATAAGCATAGGAGCAGAAGAATCCTTTTTTGCGAGATATAAGACAAGACTGAGTTTTAGAAGGATTGAAATCAATAATCAATTAAATTGTCTTTCACCCACTGGAGAATTACCTGGAGATCGGCATTTAAGGAATTGGTAGCGGATATTCGAAAAGTTGAAGCTGGTTGAGCAGGACAAGGTTTCTCAAATGGAAAGTGGAATGCAATGTGCTATCATCGGCAAAACTATGGATAGGATTTCCAGTCAATGGAAAAAGGTCATTAATATACAAGAGGGAAAAGAGTGGGGGAAAGAACTGAACCTTGGGGGAAACCGGCATTAGTGGAGAAGTTAGAAGACAGAGAGCCATCTACCATCACCCTCAGTGAACGATCAGAGAGATTACTAGATAACCAATTACAAAAAAACAGTTGGTAAACCATAAGATGGAAGCTTGTTTGGAAGACCTTTATGCCAAACACGATTGAAAGCATTTGAAATGTCAAGAGCAACTGCTTATGTTTCACCCAACTTTTCCATTGAATTTCTCCATAAACGGGTAACATACGTAAGAATATTAGCAGTGGATCGACATGACGGAACCCATACTGGCGATCGTTGATCAGAAGGAAGGTTTCTAGGTAGTTTAAGAGTTGGCGGTTAATTGATTTCTCCATTAGTTCAGAAAGAGTAGAAGTAATTGCAATTGGACGATAACTGGATGGGATTGATTTGTCTCCCTTTTTAGGAACTGGCTGGATATGAGCAAATTTCCAAGCAGAAGGAAAAACATCTTTGGAATAAGAAAGTGAAAAAAGGCGGCAAAAAACAGGAGTAAGTTCAGGAGCACAAGTTTTGAGAACAAGTGGAGAAATACCATCAGGATCTGGCGCTTTTTTAGCATCAAGATTCGTCAAAATCCTTCTGACATCCTTTTGACAGAAGACCACAGGAGGCATTGAATGCAGTGTGCTAGAAATGGTGGGAAGTGTTTTACCGAGATCATTAACACATGAGTTGGAAGAAAAAAGGGATGCTAGCAGGTCAGCTTTATCCTTGGCCGAAGTAACCACAGAACCATCTAGTTTTGACTGAGGTGGGAAAATTTTGGGGCCAATAGCTTTGGCAAGAGACCAGAATGCTCGGCTGCCATTAGTGTAAGAAGCTAGTTTTCTACTCTTAGACTGTTCAAAATCTAGTTTGGACTGATTAATAACTGCTTTATAATTGTCGCGAGCTTTGGTGTAGGCAGAAAATGAAACTGAAGAATTGGAAACATTACCTGGAATGTTTCCAATTCTTCAATTCCAATTCCAATTCTGATATGCAACGTTCTTCTCTTGAACAGCCTTAGCACATTTATTGGAAAACCAAGGTTTAGATAAAGGACGAGATTTTAAAGTGAAGTGTGGAATAAAGGATTTCATTCCTACAAGAATAATTTCACTGATACGATCTGAGCAAACGTTGACATCAGAAGTTTTGAAACTGTATTCCGACCAAGGAAAAGAAGAAAAGAAATCTCGCAGGTCATCACATTTTGCATTTTTGTAATGCCAAACAGTACGACGTTGGGAATAGCCATGAGATAAAGGCTCCATTGGAGAAGAGACAATCACCAAGTTGTGATCTGAGGTGCCTAAAGGGCCACTCACTTCAACAGTGTACTTAGAAGGGTTGTTTGTGAAAAAAAGATCAAGCGTGTTGGCTGTATGGTTAGGATTGTCCGGTATTCTTGTAGGTAAATGAACAATCTGTGCAAGGTCATTAGTAATTGCAAAAGCTCCAGCATCGCGGCCAGCTGGGTCGGTGTGACTAGAAATCGGAAGCCAGCTGGATTTGCGAACATTAAAATCACCAAGGAAAATTACCTCACTGTTAGGAAAGTTGGACTGGAGAAAGTCAAGTTGCAAAGAGAGGAAGTCAAAGAGCTCCAAGTGAATAGTGGAGTTGGGAGAACGGTAGAGACAACAGATGAATTTAATAAAGCCAGAGAAGATCGAAAAGAGGAGATTCCAAATTACCAATCTCTGACAGGGAATATCGGAACGGACATATGCACAAGTACCACCTTTGAGGCGAAAGGAAATCGTACAGCGAATAATTTGGGCAACTGAGATGAGCAGTATTTGAATCAACCGATAACTGAGATTCTGTCAGAAAAAGTACATGGGGTTTGGCAGACTGCAAGTGGTAGGTGCGGGATTTTGTGCGTTTCAGCACTACAGGTAATAGTGGACCCAAGCAAGCACATTAGGCTGACACATGAGGGCCAACATGTTCTGCACCAACACAGATGAACAAGGTGGAGATGGGCAAATGCCTAGGAGCCACCAGCCATACCATACACACACACACATGTGGAAATGGACGTCGTTGAGATTAGATTGTTTACTATTTGGTTTTTAGGGGCATTAGCAACTAAGGCCATACTGCTCCGGCATATGCGGTGGTCATTCCCTGACCTTTCCACATCCTCCGTATTTGGTGATCACGGGCTAGAACCCCGGTCTAATCAAGAAGCATGTGCTACACACTGCTGCTCCTGCCCACCTGGCTACGGAGGCGCCTTGAGATTAGAATTGAGACCACGTATATTTGTGAAGTGAACTAGGAAGTGTTTGGGAGGTTTAGATCTTTTCGCAGATAAGCTTACTCTATTACTTTGACAATTCATGGTGTATTCAATAGTAAGAAAAAGTGGGGAGAGTCTTGCTGTATGAAGAAATGAAATTTTTGGATATGGCATACACATGGTAAGAATATACCCAGATCCTGGACATAACGTTGCGTCGACAATGCCCTCCCGCATACACACTACTCGTTCTCCCTCCAGTCACTGTCCGGCAGAGTAGAGGTAGAAAGATTATACACTAGCTGATCCGAAAGCCTCCTAAAGAGTTACCAGTAGCTTCGGTGTACTAACTAGCGGCCTGCGAACACCGTTTTAGAGCTGTACCCTCGAAATGTAAGGAAGATTGGATCTCGCCATGATGTTCTTCATAACCTCAAAAGTCATCAGTCATACTGCATGATGGAAGATGAGGAAGGGTTGACCGGAACTTATCTCTGGAGACTAAACATGGGTTCCAACACTTCAAGCATCCAATACGAAAAATTGGTGGTATTGCACGGGTTGATCAGAGTCATCTAGCACCTATATGTCGAGTAGAAGAGCATTAACATTAGCAAAATATGAAGGCATTCACTTTGTGTATGGTGTACGTGAAGGAAATGCTATAGCTGCAGCCACCGAATACCAGCGTTGTTTTCCAACAAGGAGACACCCTGACTGGCGTGTCTGTCAACGTCCACCGTATTTTGAGGGAATGTGGTACAGTGAAAGGGCATCACAACCGAGGCCCGCCCCGATCATATTCTATACAAGCAGAACACCTATGACCGTTTCCAAAGAGCAATGTTTTGCCGTCAGCCCACACACACCAGCACAAATGATATGCCTTTGTGCGGATGTTTGTGGGCTGTCTTGACAAAAAAAATAGTTAGTTAGTCTAATGGTGAAAAGTTCTGTCTCCTGGTTACACACCTATGGGATACGTGACGAATGTATGGTTATGATCCTGCTTTGCGTTGTATACAACATGAGTAGCACTTTATTCGAACAAGTGAGTGGACGCGGAATTGTGGCAATTTAGATAGAAAAATGGAAGTTTTCGACTGGGAAACGTCTCGTAGAGTGGTATGCGACCTATATGAACTGATGGGCCAACTATGAAATTGATCTCGATTTTGAAGTATGGAGCAGAACTTAGAGACCAGACCTGTTTTTAAATTTGTGATCCATACCCTTGAAGCACACCTGTCGTTCCTGGGTGGCTGGGTTCGTGTCGGAGAAACTGGGACTCCTGTACAGGATTAGACCGCCACGGCGAGCCAGCCACTTGTGACGGCTACTGTTGAATAGTGAATTGTTGCTTTTCTTCTTGAACATGTTTCGGACTAGTCTGCTACTGAGACGCGTATTCCTTAGTAGTTAACGAAAGGATATTATATCTCCTGTTCATTCTATTACTGTGTAGACTTGTATCTGGATTGCGTTCCATTTCCCGAGCAGTGCTATTCTTGATTACGGCTTAAAAATGCTATGTGATGGGTACATCAGATGCATATGTTGTTATGGTTACAAAGTCAACTCATCCCGATTCTGATTTTATGTAATGAATGCAAAGTCTGTAATGTGGTAAAACAGTTAAATATTTCCTCATGAGAAAGATATTTGCTAATCGAGACCAGCAGACTCGTGATCAGCTTTAGTTCGAAATAGCTGTTTCATTGACTTATGACCCAATAAACTGACAGACCCTCCAAATTGGGAGTATTATATTACTGCTGTATTTGCTGTTTTATTGAAATATGAACTAATGAACTAACATACCCTCCAAATTGGGGGCATTATAGTGATGCTGTGCATGATGTTATCAGTACACTGAAAGGCAACTTGGCGGACATGTGGACATGTGGACATGTGTTTTTGTAATGGGCGGCTCCTAGAACGTTAGTTCAACTCCGCCTCGTATCTCTGTGAAGAACAGTATCACTACAAATGGGCCAGATATGTGTGTGACGTCGGTTTGTGTGTATTATGTGTGTGTTCTGTTGTTCTGTTCTGGCCACTTGGCTACCCAGAAGCATCAGTCACCTGGACAGATGATTCTGGGTACTCGTCCACACCACGGGAAGGTGGGCCAGTCTCAGCTAATCACGTACTGTCTCAATATGAGACTCTGATCCACCTGATGTTGCCAAAAGGTGGGCCAGATTCCTCTAGGGGCCCACTCCAGAGGAGAGAAAAAAAAAAAAAAAAAACATATATATTTATTTAGATTTTCCCGTGGTGCAAAAGAAAAAAAAAAAAAAATAAAATAATAATAATAAAATAATATCACTGTAAAACGCAAAAAAAAAAAAAAGTGACAGCAACCCTGAAGAACGCAAAAAAAAAAAAAAAAAAAAAAACCAACCATGTGACTGATTTAGAACGCGAAGAGAGAAAAAAAAAATAAATAATAAATAAATAAAAAATAGTAAGAATAAAAGAAATAAAATAAATTAAATAAATAAAATAATAATAATAATAATTAAAAAATAAAATAAATTAAAAAAAAAAAAAAAACAGCCATGGATTGATTGTAGAATGCGAGAAGAAAAAAAAAAAAAAACATATATACATATATATTTATTAAAAAAAAAAAAAAAAAAAAAAAAAAAGGGGGGGGGGAAGAGAAAGAGAGAGAGAGAGATGTTTTCCTTCCTGAACACAGGCCGCAGAAACAAGCTCCACAGCCCATGCAGCAGGCTGGGGGGAGGGGGGAAATACATGGTCGGTTTCAGTCCACTGCTGGGTCATCGATGTTTGCCACTGGTGGTCTGTTAATCCTTCTTCTGCGCCTAAAGACTTCAGCTGAGTAGGTTTGCAGTGCAGGGAGGTTGTTAGGGTTCTGTAGGAAGAGCTCTAGATACTCGCCAGAGATCTGTGTACAGCTGACAAGGTTGTGTCTCAGATCAGCATACGCAATGCACTCGAATAGTACATGCCACCAGTTCTCTTTGGCTCCACAATGGCAGAGATCTGTTGGGTGGAGACCCAGATGGTGTAATTTTTCATTCATGGATCCGTGTCCGGTAATTAGGTATGATGTTTCTAGTGAAGGGGTGAACCAAGACTGTACAGATTTAGTAGCAGTGTAGGTTACATCAGGTAGGAATCTTTTTGTGACAATGCCCTTTGTTGAATTATGCCATCGAGTTTGCCAAATGTTGAAGAGCTCGTTGTAGCAACGTGTCATCTCAGCCTTGGGGTCAGCATCCAGATTAACCTCAATGTCAAGGATCCTTGTTGGGATATTTTTCGTAATGCGGAAGCACAGCCCTCGGAAGGTGACATGTAGATCGAGCGGAAGTGCTCCCGCAATGACCTGAATGGCAGGAGTGGAGACCGTTCTACACACTCGGCAGATTGCCATTAACATTGACCTCTGGATGGTTCCAAGCTTGTCTCGCATCTTTACAAGAGTTACCCGATGGAACCAGGCTCCAGCTGCATAGGTCACAATTGGTAAAAATACTGCGTTGTAATACAACCGCAGGGACCTTTTGGAGAGTCCCCAATCATTCTTAGAGATGCGTATGATGGTTCCTGAGAATCTCTTAACTTTGTTTCTTAAATTAACAAGATGTGGAAGAAAGCTGAGTTTGTGGTCAATAATCACTCCAAGTACTTTGGTTTCGGTGACGATTGGCAGTTGAGCATTACATATCTTTACCTGCGGTGGGCGCCTGAGATCCAGTCTATTCTTGAATAGCATCATTTTAGTTTTTGTTGGGTTGATATGCAACTTATTAAGTGCGGCCCAAGTTGAGAGATCGTCGAGGACCTGGTTTGCATTTTCTTCAATGGCCTTCCGTGAATGCCCTGACACCACAACTGTGAGATCATCGGCAAAGGCCACAATTTTTGTATTCCTGAAGGTGCGGGAGAGCCAGTCTTGGAGGACTATGTTCCAAATGAGGGGTCCTTGGCGGAGTTGAACAAACGTTCTAGGTGCCCTTACATATACACATGTCCACATGTCCACCTCGCGTATGGAGCTGCGGACTGTAACGGACGCGCCGCTCTGTGCTTGTACCAGGAACGTTTCCCGCACGGGCGTGCTCCTCATCATACGATTTTCGCACGTGTGCACAGAAAGTTACGTGAGACTGCTTGTTTCACGAGAGGTACCATGAATCGAGAGCGAATGACGAGGACTCCAGACAATGAGGAGAATGTCCTACGTCTTGCAGAAGGCAATCCGAGTACGAGTACTCAAGCGATAGGCCAACGATTGGGTATTTCCCAATCCACTGTATGCAGGATACTGTCAACAAACCAAATGAGTTCATAGCATCTGCAACGCGTCCAATCATTGGAGCCTGCGGATTATCCACTCCGGAGGACTTTTGCTACTTGGTTTTTTCAACAGAAACGGTTCGCAAATGCTGACTTCCATCGGGATCGCTGTTCACGCGACCTCCCGTTCAACGTCCTCTACCGCATGACGAAGGCATTTCGGACCCTGCAATGCTATGTGATTCCGATTCGTCTTTGTGTCCCCTACACCTCCTGCAAGTTTGTCGTACTGGTAGTGAATCATCCTGTATACATATATATCTAAGATGTATAAAGATAATAATAGTGAATTAAAATCAGGAAAGGTGAGGAGATAAAAATAAAAATAAATAAATCGGATATCACAAATACTTCCATCATTATACTTATATTTGCATTTAAAAAAATATGTGATATGATAGTTATTACAATAATATAACTGTAAACAAAATTACAATTTATAATACAAATTATATATATATACACCGAGTAATCACTGAATTATGACCACCCCTATGAACACTGAATGTGACCCGTTGATCACGTGAGGTACGACAGTGCGCAATGAACGATTTGTGCTAGGTCATTAGTAATTGCAAAAGCCTCAGCATCTCGACCTGCTGGGTCGGTATGACTAGAAAACGGAAGCCAGCTGGAGTTGTGAACATTAAAATCACCTCACTGTTAGGAAACTTGGACTGGAGAAAGTCAAGTTGCAAAGAGAGGAAGTCAAAGAGCTCCAAGTGATTAGTGGAGTTGGGAGAACGGTAGAGACAACAGATGAATTTGACACAATGAGGTAGAGAGATTTTGAGCCAGAGAAGATCAAAGAGAGGAGATTCTAAATTGCCAAGTCTCTGACAGGGAACATTAGAACGGACATATGCACAAGTACCACCTTTGAGGCGATAGGAATCATACAGCGAATAATTTGGGCATCTGAGATGAGCAGTAGCTGAATCAACCGATAACTGAGATTCTGTCAGAAAAAGTACATGGGGTTGGGCAGACTGCAAGTGGAAATGGACATCATTTAGATTAGAATTGAGACCATGTATATTTGTGAAATGAATTAGGAAGTGCTTGGGAGGTTTAGATCTTTTCGCAGATAAGTTTGCTCTATTAGTTTGACAATTCATGGTGTATTCAATAGATACAATAAGAAAGAGTGGGTGGGACATGCTGTATGAAGTAATGAAATTTTCGGATATGGCGTACACATGGTAAGAATATACCCAGATCCTTGACATAAAGTGGCCTCGACAGTGCTCCCCGCATACACGCTACTCGGACTCCCTCCAGTCACTATCTGGCAGAGTAGAGGTAGCAAGATTATACACTAGCTGATCCGGAAGCCTCCTAGAGAGTTACCAATAGGTTCGGTCCGGTGTACTAACTAGCGGCCGGCTTGCGAACACCGTTTTAGAGCTGTACCCTCGAAATGTAAGGAATATTGGATCTCGCCACGACGTTCATCATAACCTCAAAAGTCATCAGTCATACTGCATGATGAAAGAGATGGGGAAGTATTAACCAGAACTTAGCTCTAGAGACTAAACAGGGGTTCCACCACTTCAAGCCTCTAATAAGCAAAATGGTGGTATTTCACCGGTTGATGAGAGTCATCTACTACCTAGTACTGCCTGGTAACATAGAGGGGCGGCGTTCCTCCATGTGGTGTGGGCGCCGCACCTCGACCCCTGCTTACGTTGGTTCACACCTGGGTGGTCACCCACCATGTACTTGTGCATGGAGGTTATACCCAGGATTACTAACAGTCCCATCATCGTGAAGGTGCAAGCAGAGGATTTGGCTGTCACAGACCGTCCAGAATTCGCCGAAATTGGGTCCACTTGACTTGAGTGTCACCCGAATATCAGTTCCATCAGCGTTTTAGACCCCCAGGTAGCAAGTACAACTTGTCTGGCATATCTGAGAGAAAGTCTGTGACAACCTCAAGGACCAGTTTGAGGAACACAATTCTAACTTCCAGCATATCGATTGGCCTCCGAACGTCCTCCGATATCAATCCCATAGAGCATTTGTTGGACACTATAGAAAGGCATATCAGGCGTCTGGAAACAACCAATCACCTCTATACTTGCATTGCTAGCCGCATTACACACAACTTGGTTGCCCTTACCTCCCGAACGCTTCCGACATCTTGTTGAATCAATGCCACGTCGGATAGCTGCTGTACTGAGGGCAAAAGGAGGACCTACGAAGCATTAGGTAGGTGGTCATAATTCAGTGATCACTCAGTGTATATAGATATAATAATTTTATTCTTTATATATAAGTACTAAATAAACATTAATTATATATCAACACAAAATTAAAAAGATACTGTACACCTTTTTTATAATGAAATAAATATATAAATTTAAAAATAATAATAACAAGTTTAAGTAACTTAAACCCAAATTACGTGGCACCCCGGTTGAAAACCACTGGTGTAGATTCACACGAAACAAACTGCTTACGCGACAGAGGTTAGAAATAGAGATGACTTGTTGAATCACATTCACGAAACTGCCGCTACTATTAAAAACAACAAACACCTGTTTGTTTGTTTGTTATTTGGGGGCATTAGCAACTAAGGCCATATTGCTCCGGGATATACGGTGGTCATTCCCTGACCTTTCCGTACTTGGTGGTGATGGACTCGAACCCCGGTCTAATCAAGAAGCGTGTGCTACGCAGTGCTGCTCCTTCCCACCTGGCTACGGAGGCGCCTTTAAACACCTTATGTAAACTAAATCATTATTGAAGTAATACATGACCTTTCAGTATTTCCGTAACTATTTATTTGACTCTACGCTTTAATATACATAGTATTCAATCTTAGCTTAGCTTGTCGTTTTAACTCTTTTCTATATTTAATATGAGGTGCTTCTCTTCATATGGTTCTATCTATTACTGATATCAAGCTCCCGGCACATGCTATTGAAGATTAATTAACAGTACAATTGTACGAATGTGCTGCTGCAATAACGTTTTCTTTTATTTGACATTAAAAATTATCTTCGTTTGTATCTTAATATAACAGATTAGAATATACAGTACACTCGTAAATAATGTATATACTTTCTGAATTTTGAATTCGAAAATGCGTAAACAGAAGTTCAAAATAAGCTCATATTTTTTTTTATATAAAGCCTGGTTTTTGGCAGTTACGAAAAAATTAATAAATCAAGAATTTAAAAATCAAATAAATACAGGCTAGAAAAGCAAGGCATACACAAGTACTAGAATACTTCCGACATTAGGCTCGTATATACCATGATCACACCTTTAGTTATTTTCTTTATTAATACAGGTCAATGTTTAAGCCCGTTTCAAGCCATAAAATATCTAAGTGATTAATTTTTCAGTGTACGATTAAGCAGGAAATCCACGCGTCTTATTAGTCAGTAGGATATTTAGCTTTCTTTTTTCTCTCCATTCATATTCCTCTCCTATAATTACTGTGGATTCAAACTGTGACCTATTTTTTAACTTTCCCATTCCCGTAATTATACAGGAGGGTACTGCACTGGTTACGGCTTAACGTATCTTTCTCTCTTCGTGTTTAGAACGGTGATAATATTTAAAACACAGTAACTGTCTTGCATAGACCCGCCCTTACTTTCAAAATGCGAGATTATTGGGGAGCCGTTTTCTCGGACATAATTCGACAGAAGAGAGAGAGGGAGAGAGAGAGAGGGGGGGTGGATTGGAAAATGACCCATAAAAGGTGAGGTAAGGTAAGCTGTAGCCATTATCAATCTACTGCAGGATGGAAGCCTCTTCAACGATTCATGCTGAGAGAAATGGACGATAATCTGCCACGCTGGTCCAGTGAAGATTGGCAGATCGACCGTATTTTGCAGTTAAGGGCTTGAACTCCGGTCTGCTCAAAGAGCATGTGCTACTGCACTCCTTCTCTTGACCACTCGGCTACGGAGAAATACGAGATTTACGAAGATAACAAATTTTTACTGCAACATATTTATTTTGCTTTTCTTTTCATCCACAAAACTCCCGTTACCACATTACAGTGACAATTATTCGCCTAGAATGTATAATTCATCGCCTCCATGCTGATTGTATAAAAACGCATTTCGAATGCATTTCTATACCATTTGGCAGGAAGCACTGAATTACATTTTAAGGTCTAAACAATTAGACATTAGCTAATGTCTGAACATTAGCAACTTTTTAAATTAAGTTATTTGGTGTGGTATTCAATACTTCGCTTAACTAATCTGATAACACAGATGAGTGGGAAAAATATTGTGATCAATAAATAGAAGAATACAATATTATCTAACCTTTTTGAAAAAGATTTATGCAATTATATTAGCCTATTAGTTCATTTCGGAATGGATTATCTAGCAAGTAATGAATTATTTTAACATTTAACAACATGATAAATATTTTAATAAACAAGCATCACGTTAGAAACCCTACACCTACATTCCCATGCACGATGAGTAAGAACAAGGAATACAAATTTGCCTTTCTCAAACTGCTGAAGTCATGTCATAAAAAGTCTATGTGCTCTCACATCCAGACGGTCCCCTACCCCCAAGCTCCATTTACTCCTTACTTATCTTATTGTTGAAAATCCCATTCACCAATGTTTCTCTCTTCATTCCTATTTATTGTAACGTGGCCTAAACATCTTAATGTAAATGGATCCTTTTATTTTTATTTCTTAAAAATCTTCCCCCCCCCCCCCTTATTATCGCAGAGTTACTATCGCTATATGCCTCGAAGCACTCAAGGCGCATGCTCTTCTAATTCTAATTCTGATTCTTTCATGTCCCCCTTCTCGTCGTCTATACATTGCCACATTTACACTGATTTTTGTATATTACATACCTTGTATTATTATATGGTACCAGTCTTTGAAAAACTCCCCATTTTATCAAAAGACTACACCGTACTTTTACAGATTCTTTTTGTTTTAACGATTTCTGATAACGATAAAAATATCATGGAGGAAATCGGTATTATTTAATAATAGCTAAAGTGACCAGATAATTCGCATTCCAATGCGGGACATCTATGGGGGGATTTTTAAACCCCCCAGCAACAACATGCACATATTTTTTAAATTTTTTTATATAAAAAACATTCACACACGAAATATAAATTAAATATACTGACTTTGAACTAAACTTATAAAATAAAATATCAAACTTCTTAAAAAACAAAAACATACATACATACATAGTATACAGGGTGTTTCAGTTAAACGTTTCAGAACTTCTAAGAGGGGTAGGGTACATCCTGACAACTCGAAATCATATAGCAATGTGGGGTCGGAAATGCTTTCCTGAAGCGGTGTTGTACACAGAAGCACAATAAAGAAAAGAGACCGTAAGTGAGAAATCGTTTTAATAATACATGAAAAGAAGCAAAAGGTACATGGATTAAAGTAAGTGTTCGAAGTTTCTTCCACGGGCTACAATGCACGCCTCACATCTCCGACGCATGGACATCCGAACATTCTGGAATACTCCAGGCGAATTTCGAATTTCTTCGGCAGCTACTGCGATTCTTGCAACCAGCTCCTCAGCATTGTCAACAGGGGTGTCATAAACTAGCGATTTCATATGACCCCAGAAATAAAAATCAAGACATGATAGGTCGGGTGACCGAGCAGGCCAACGCACGGGACCACCACGTCCGATCCACTGTTGACCAAATGTGACATCCAGGTAGTTACGAACATCTCCGCTATAATGGGCAGGGGCTCCATCGTGTTGGAACCACATTGTCTGTTGCGTCGATGCAGAAATCTGTTCATCTCTCAAAAGTTGTGGCAATACTTGCTGCAGAAAGATCAAGTAGATAGGTCCGGTTAGACGACACGGTAACAGGTAAGGTCCGATGAGGTGATCTCCCATAATACCGGCCCATACATTGACCGAAAATCGAATCTGTACTGCACGACGACTTCTGTGTACAATACCGCTTAAGGAAAGCATTTCCGACCCCACATTGCTATATGATTTCGAGTTGTCAGGATGTACCCTACCCCTCTTAGAAGTTCTGAAACGTTTAACTGAAACACCCTGTATATATGCAGTGCGTTACATTTACAGTGCATTAGCATACAGTAATAATTCTTTCATTTATTACTTTTAAAAAGCGAGCAAAAAGAAACTCCTTTTATACGCAAACCGAGATCATTTCGGTTCTGTGCATCTGCCACATTGTCCATTTATTCCTCCAACCAGCGCATGCAACAAACATGATACCCAATGCTTCAGCTACAATATATGGTATATGGATAACCTATGTTATATGTAAAAAAATAATAATAATTGCCGCATTTCTATTAGTCTTATTTTAATTAAATTTTGGAAGGATCAACAAATCTTTCTAACATAGCGAAACATTAAATTCCATGAAGATTCATCCGCTCGGAGTCGAGCAATTACATGCAAGTAATGCAAGACAAAGAAATAATAACCGTCGAATTTCTATTGTCGTAAATTTAATGAAATTTTGATTAACTCTACAAATATTTCTAAATGTAAATGTCATGAAAATGTAAAAAGGTCTAAATGCAAAATGTCATAAAAATCCATCCACTGGAAGTCGAGTTATTAAATGAGGAGGGAAAAGAAAAGAAATAATAATTGCTGGATTTCTATTAGTCCAATTTTAATGAAATTTGGTATTGCTAAACAAATCTTTTTGAAAGGCCTAAATATAAAAGTTTATGAAAATCCCTCCATGGGAGTGGAGTTGTTTCATGCAGACAAAGGGGCTGTGGACGTAAGGACGGACATGACGAAGATTACAAGCGCATTATGCTAATTCGCCTAAAAAGCGGTAGAGTAGTGATTCCATGCATAAAAGGCATTGGCAATAAATCAAACGAATCTGCACAAAGTATATTGTCTCGAGGTGATGTTTAAGTCGATTAATAAATTTGTTCAAAGATACGGCAATAAATTATAATAGAAGACATGTAATATACAAATGTACATCTTCTATAATAACGCTAATTTTGATTTTTTGGAGCTTCAAAAAATCAGAGTTAGCGAAGTACTCGTTGGAGATGCTCTAAGTGAAGGGCGGATTATGTATATAGTCCTATAGTCCGGAGTATGTATAATCTGACACAGATCAGGTTGTACATTATAGCCTTAGTTGCTGATGCACCAACAAATCTAACAACAACAACTGATCAGGCTACACTTACTAAAATAAGCAGATCAGGAGGTCAATAAACCCTTAGCTATAAGTGAGGGATCCATAGGCTCATATATAAGAATACTAAAGATAGGAGGTTCCCAATCTCATTCTGTATGTCCACATCACTCTAGGACAGACCATTGTGAAAGGTGTGTCAAAGAGTGATGTGGGCACACAACGTGCAAGAGACTGCCTCTTGGACAAACTACTGTGTATGGTGGGTTTAAGAGACAAAGGTCGGTCAAAAATGGGAAATATTTTGAGTGAAACAATGCCGTAGGTAGCGTCCCTGAGGGTTCTATACATGAGCATGCAGACAAACGGGCTGATGGACGTACGGACGAAAGGAATTTTATTAATGATACTGATGTCACGAGTTTGATTTCAAACTTTGGAGTGATAGTAATGTAAGGTGCTTATGTTAACATGCATACTATTTTTATGCATGTTAATTTGTGCATGCATGAGTTAACTTTATAGTATGCATGTTAACTTATGTTAACATGCATACTATAAAGGATTTTTATTAATGATACTGATGTCACGAGTTTGATTTGATTTCAAACATTTATATTGATACTAATGTAAGGTGCTTATGTTAACAACCCTGCCTGCATTAATAGCTGGGAAATAAGTAGTCAGACATAATCAAATGAGTAGTAATCGAGAGAGATTCGAAATTGAATAGAAGAAATTGTCCAACATTTTTATTTGAATGATATAATCATTCCATTATATCATTCGAATGATATCGTCGAATGAAATAATCCAATGCTATCATCGAATGAAATGATTCGATTTGATATCATCCAATGAAATAAATGATGCAAGTAAGCAAACTTATATGATGCAAAAAAGCAAGCTTATACAACATCAGCCAGAATAAAAACATCCCATTTGCTCTAAACATTTGTACAGTTTTTCCTTGAATTTATTTAAGCTGTCAACTTCCACAAACAGATGGAACAAACTTCCATATTCTACAACTGTCTTTCCTCAATTTGTATTTATGTCAGCTCAGGTTTGTAATCTGAGCAAGAGGAAGAATCCCATCAGCAATGAGCCTGCCCAAGCCATTCAAGGCCTTATACACCTCAATCAGATCTAGGTAAGAGGATCTCTTCGTTCTCCTCACCAACTTGTTGCCCTTCTCTGTACTCGCTCAAGCAACTCTACATTCTTCCTAAAATGACACCTCTAGACCTGTACGTAGTATTCAAAGTGTGGCCTGACCATTGCCTTATACAAAAGAATAATCACCTCCTTTTCTCTACTAGCAAAATTCCTGTATATCATTGACAACACCACATGACCGCTCTGGCAGCCTGTCTGCACTGTTCAGAAAACTTCATATCTGACTGCAGAATTATCCCCCCAGGTCTTTTTAATTCTCTACCACCCTGAGTGTAGTACCGCACAGTTGGTACGTTTCTCTGGGGTTACTTCCACCCATATACCACTTTGCATTTGTCCATGTTAAACTTCAGTTGCCACTTCTCAGCCCATCTACCCAGCTTTTCTTGATCCTGTTGCAGTAGCATACTGTCATTAACAACCCTGCCAACCTTTGTATCATCTTCAAACTTGGACATTAAGCGCCGATATACCTTCATCAATATCATTAATAAATATACAAAACAACAATGGACCCAACACCGAATCCTGGAGGACTCCACTAATAACATTAGTCCATGAAGAACAGTGTCCATTGATTACCACTCTCTGTTGTCTCCCACCCTTTCATCCATTGTAGCAACTTTAGGGTTACCATCTTCTGCACTCATAAAAAGAGGACATTTACATGTTTTGGGGTGAATAAAAGAGGACAAAAAGTTCATCTTGGATTAAAAAAGAGGACAAATATATTATGCAATATATTATGCCCACATTCATATTTGTCTTGAGAAATTATGTGTAAAAATCAACGCATGACATATGTTTGAAATTGTACTGCAAAAACAAAATACCTTTTACAGAATTGACATTTAACCTATTCCTTTCTTTCGTCCACTGACTTTGCATTAGAGAGAATACTGTCTCTACATTTGCATTGTAAGGAGGAATTGCAAATAAAAACTGGGCAATTTTCAACAATTCTGAATGGAATTCAATATTTTTTGAATTACTAAAATGTTTGGCCCACTTTTCATGTATAAGCATATTTCTAAAGTCTTTATTATTCATTTGACTCTCAAAAAATTTCTTCAAATTGTTAAATTGGTCAAAACACTTAACATCATCAAATGTTTCCCCTTTGTCAATCAAGTAGGAAATAGAACATTCCACATCGTTCCAGCTTGGTACTGCATCCATTTTCATCCACATAAAACAGGAAATGGATTCCATATGGTGAAGCCACTTATCTAAATATTCCATGCAATTTCTATACAGATTTTTTGTATCACTAGAAAATATTTCACATTCAAGTACAAGTCCTTCATCATGTTTTTTGTATAGCATTTCCTTTACTCTTAATGGCATGAAGTTGTGATCCATCCGTTTCGAGATAATTTCTTTCACTGAGACTAAGACATCTAGCACTTCTGCAGCTGAGTTACTTTCCCTTTCAATTCGTTGTATGTGTGTATGGAATACACTCATAAGTGATTGCATGAACCAAAGATGAATCTCACTAAATACAGTTTCAAAAACCTCTTAATCACAATGGGAGGTTTTTCTTGGGACAGAAAATAAGCCTTTAAAGCTGGAAACATATCTATGACTCTTGTGATGCTTGGAAATAATGAAAGCCATCTCGTCTTGCTGTGAGAAAGGAGCTGTCTATATTCAATCTCAACAAACTCACAGTATTCCTTAAGCTCTTCAGTCCGAACTGTATAATTATGAAAATACTGGTAAATTTTCAAAACAATGTTCTCTACATCAACTTCCCAAAGTTCTACGGCATTCTAAAGACAATTGTTCAAAATATGTGAGGGCAGCCCACTCCAATCAAAGTCTTGTTATGCAACAATTTCTTTAATTTTGCAAAGACATTATTCCCTTCTTCATTTCGTCTCAGTCCTCCAAACATTGTATTGCAATTGTCCCCAGTGAATGCAATACATTTTTCATACAAACCATTTTTTCAAGTGTTTCTTAAACATACGTAGAAATGGTATCTGCAGTCTCGTTAGGCATCTTCTGTAATTCAATTAAATTTTGTTTGTAACCCTCCTTCATTTACATCAAAATACTGAATAATTAATGGGAAGATTTTTTCAGAACCATGATTACTTCCATCAGTTGAGACTCCACAGTATGCAATTTTATTTTATTTTAAAGTTTTTACAGTAACATTAAGAGAATGATTTGCAAGTACAAAGTTTACAATGGCTTGTCTTGGTTCTAGCGCAGGAAAACCTTTTTGCTATCTAAGAATCAAAAAATACATTTTTTAACATGACAGTTGTGCAATCCATTGATTTGTAACTACTATGATGTTTAACAGTGTGAAAAGCAAAGATACCCTCTGCAGCAGCCAGATCATATTCTATTTCCCCCAGGGGCTCACATCTGGTGAGTACGGGCTTGGCACACCCAGGGTCCTGAGCTGGATATCATCATTCTTCTCTTTCTTGGTGATTCCTTTCTACTTCTCTCTCTCTCTCTCTCTCTCTCTCTCTCTCTCTCTCTCTCTCTCTCTCTCTCTCTCTCTCAGGGTAACTTGGGAAATTTTTTTTTTTTTTTTTTTTTTTTGGCTGGTGCAGCATAAGCCTCGGGCTTCCTTGCACCATATGGCTAATAATAATAATAATAATAATATTTTACCGACAGCTTTGACAAAAAAATCTGTAACCTTTCCCGAAGAGGCCTCACCTTGAACTGCTTTCTCGTGCTTCTCAGTTTCAATGTGATGCTTCAAATCACCAATCCCTTTATCTGAAACATATTTCCCCATTCTGCAAACTTTACATTCAGCTTCCCATTCCTCTCGGCCAGATACAAAACATGGAAATTTGTTTTTCATCTCTTCTGTAAACATGCACATCCTTTTAGGCATTTTAGGGGAAGTATACTCTTTATAATATTAATTTTTATAATTGAAATAATAATAAATATTTTTATTGTAAGTAGTGAAGCATAAATTTTATTAAGGTTAGGTTATGTTTTACATTCACAACTAAACTAACGTAATTGCAGAAAAGTACCTACAGGTATAAAGATGGATAATACATATTTTTGTAATTAAAGTGAAAAACAGTATTTTAAAAAAAGGTCAACTTTGGTATTAAATAAACTAGTGTCTGCCTCTTGACTGGATCGTTGATAAGTATACCAAATTTAGTCGACAATATGCAACTTGCGATCAATTTGGTGTGCACACAGCTCAAATCCACGTTTTCATATGCAATCAATTTCTAGAGAAAACAGTCCCTCTAACTGTCAATATTTATTTGACATGCTGGAATTCCTGGAATTTATATATCTTTTTCTAGCACACCATCTGATCTTCACGCGTTTACTCTCTAAACCAAAATATTGTATTGCTAGACTATATAAAATTTATATGTTAAATTCTGAAGCAGGCGTGGGTTGGTAACAATCTCAATGCACTAAACTGAGCGTCGGGGTCTTCCGCCTAATTGTCAACACGGAAATTCGAATTGAAGAATCGTCTCCTATTCCGAAAAAGATCCTGTATAACGTAACTCGATAGTTTTCGTCGAACTTGCATAAAAAATCCGAACATTTAGACAAATTTATAAAAATCCACCCGGACAAAAATTTTAGACAAAAAATCCGGACAAATCCGGTTAAAAGAGGACGGATGGTAACCCTAAGCAACTTGCCCTTAATGCCATAGTGCTCCAATTTGTACAGCAGTCTTCCTTGTGCAACAGCATCAAAAGCTATCCTGAAATCCAAGTACTGTATATATCAAAATTATTCTTTGCATCCAGTTCCTTTGTGACTACATCATAGTATCCAATCAAATTGGTCAGACAAGACTTCCCCTTAACAAACCCATGCTGTGTCTAAATTATTACTGCAGTCTTGTATAGATGATCCTGCAATGCTCCTTTAACTAGTGACTCGAAACATCTCGAATGATATGTTTCAAAATAATTCAAAATATTTTCTATAATCGAACGAATCGTTCGAATGATACGAGTATAATCGATATAATTGGATTATTTGCTACTATAATCGAAATAATCGATTATAACCTCTCGATTATTCCCATCACGATTTATAAGTAGGATGTGCTGCTTGAAGAAAGTATAATTATATATATCTAAGTAATAATTAGGATGTTTTACTTTAACAAGGCATATCTTTATTGCAATCAGTTGTAATATGAAGTTACGTGTGTGGTATGGGTGTTTAATGGCGCAAGCTGCTGTGGCTATAATGCACCTAAATATATGAAGTTACATAACTGATTTATGCAATACCCATAACGGCAGTAACGCTAAGGATTTAACGTATAAAAATTAGTTATTTACAGAGAATAGTAATTAATATCCCTCTCAGCAGCAGGATCGGGATGGGATCTATACATTAATATGCTTATTTGGCATCGGCTAGATCGCTCAGTCATTGTAATATCATTGTTCTTTGTACCACTTTGGCGTGGTTACCACAATTCTTGAAGTCTATGATGAGAATTGTTCACTAATTATACGCCTACTATAGGCTTTGTCATCAATAAACTTCTTTTAATCAGCATAGATTTTCTGTATGTGCTGTAGAGCATTTCCATTGGAAGAAATCTGTCAACTTTTCGTCGCCCCATGCAACATATTGTAGAGTAGGAAGGGCTTTTAAGGAGGGGAGGGGGAGAGAATTCCCTATTGGCATAGTTGCCAAAAACTTGGCGTGTTTATTTTACCCGCTGTCATTTTTATAGTTACAAGTATGCAGAGGGAGAAGATTCATTCTGAACGTTTCTAAATTTCAGAATTTCCGTTATCTGTGGAGTTTGTTTAAGTGGAGGAAAGTTACGTCTGTATAGAATCCAGCGAATTAGCCAGCACTCATTTAGATGTGATATAACTAGGTATATCTAAGTAATAACTGGAAGTGTTGGTAAAACACAACTTTGACAAATTATACAGATTTAAAATGATAATTAAATATTCTGTATTGCAGAGAAAATAAATAAAAGTGCACTATACCCTTCACGGCTAGATTGCAGTTAGTAAATGCTAGTAATCGTCTATATCTATGCAACGGCAATCCCAGGGATAAATTATTAACACAGCAATCCCAGGTTAACTTACCAAATAAGTATAAAAGCTATTATTCCTCTAAACTGTATAATCGCAAATAGCAAAATCAATAGTGCCACTGCTTTCTCACATCAAGAGAGAGTTGGGTTAAATTCCCATCACTGAACAAAGCTTAGAAATACTTCCCATTGGAAATATTTGAGTGGTAGGGAATTCAAATTTTTAATAGTGGTAAATAGGTAGCTCTAATATAAAACTAAACAACATAATACGTATCACTGCATTTAGGAATCTATTAGATAGTGTAGTGTTGATAATTAATTAATTATTATTATTATTTTTAATCTTATTAATTTTCATTGTAATCAATAGTATTCCATATCATGCCCCAGACTAGACAAGCAAAGCAACGGGCACAAAATAGCAGGAGTGCTGTGACTCGGGGGTGGGGGGCGATTCTCCAACGCATCACAGCCTAAAAAAAATGTGCAACTTGTGAAATGTTTGAGGATTTCTAGAACAGGACATGATCTAGCCAAGGAGGATATCTTTGCATGTGCTAAGTGCAGAGAGCGTCAAGAAATTAGACGCCAATTCAGAATTCTGATGGGCGCTTATGCAAGTTTGAGAAGTCAGGCAGATGCCCTTGAAAGTATTAAAGTGGGTGACCCATCAAGCTCTCAGCTGCCCAACCCAACGCCACAGCTCATTCTTGTGCATAAGGCAACACAGAGGCAATCTCCAAGGCAGAATGCGCTGGTCTCACAGGAGTTAGTTATTGTCGGTGACTCTTATCAGGGAGACGGGTAATATATTGTGTAAAAAAGATAGGTGGAATAGACCAAGGTATGTCTGCCAGGGACAAAAGTTGATGATGTTGTAGAGCAGGTATCATCTTTTAAGGGCACAGAGTTGTTGTACACGTTGACATTAATGATATTAAGAGTAGGAGATCTGCAGCTTTACTTAACAAGTACAGGTCAATGTTGAAAAAAAAAAGTCGTAAGGTAGGGTTAAATCTGCAATTGTTCCCAGACACTATAGAATGGAATTCATGATGAGAGCCTTGTAAATCAATTCGGCCCCGGAGACACTGTGCAAGGCTCATGGAATAGAATTTTTCTCAGCGTGGTCTTTGCATGTTAACAGGAGAGACTGCTTCTACAGGGATGGGATACGCTTAAATAGAATTGGTGCAAGAGTGTTTGCTGATGCTATGTGTTAGGTGGGTCAGAAAACTGCTAGCTTGGGGGGGATTCACAGACTAAAAGGTTAAAAGTAGCCGCATGCAGAGGTAAAAGTGATTCTTACACTGCTTCTATTAGAATGAGTAGCGGCGTGGAGGGCGAGGTTTCAGAGGCTGGTGCTAGTCATCATGAAACAAATAAATACATGGGCTGTGTTAGGGTAACTAAGAATAAGAATAGGCGCATGAATACTTGCATGTACACCAATGCTAGGAGTATAGTAAATAAATTTTATGAATTTGAAATTATTTTTTTTTATTTCGTATGATGTGATCAATACACGAAGGAACCAGTTTTTTCTTGCTTCCTTCGTGTATCGTGGCCAGGATATCCAACCAACCGGTTGGTTAGGCACCATCGTGATATCCAGCCCGAGGCGGGAATCGAACCCGCGATCTTTGGGTTGCCAGGCAGGCACTTTACCTACCCGGCTAGCCTGGTCGGCATGAATTTGAAATGTTGGGATATTCGTGGGATATCAGTGATGTGGTATCACACAGATATAAGAAATGCAGAATTGAAATTTGAGGAGTACAATATGTACAAAAAGGATAGACAGGAAAGGAAGGGAGAAGGGGTTATGCTGTTAATTAGGATACACATAAAATCTAAGGAAGCGCATCCAATGCAATGTTCAGTCAGTTTGGTATGACATAAGCACTAGAAAAGCAAAAATTAGAGTAGGAGCGTGTTATAAGCTTAATGACTCTAATAAGTACGACGAACAATTGTACAGAGAAATAGAATGGGTCAGTAAATCAGATTGTCTTATAATGGGGTATTTATCTTCCCAGATATTGAATGGAACTTGTGGATTGGTCACTCGCATACGAGCAAGATTTCTTTGGATTTATTGGATGATTGTTTTCTGCAGCAGCATGTTCGAGAGGCAACCGGAGAGAGTAATACTCTTGATCTGGTTATCAGCAGTGATTATTCGTGCATTAAGAATTTGCAGATAAAGGAACCACTAGGTGGTAGTGATCACAGTGTACTGATGTGGGATTTACCATCAGGGGTAAAGGGAAAGGTTTTTGCTTCCGTAAAGGTGACTACAGTGGTCTCAGATAGTTTTTAAATTCTGTACAGTGGGACCAACTGATGATGTCACCACAGAAAATTCTAAATGGGAATCAGGGAATTAATCGTGGATGCTACTAGGCTTTTCATGCCGATTAAGAAATAATGTTCAAGGTTTAGGCCTAAATCGATGTCAGATGAACTAATGAGACTCGTGGCAGAGACGAAAAATGCATGGGATGCATATAAATTATCAGGTGACACAGACGCTTATGGTAGATATAAGCTGCCTATAATCAAGTAACAAAAATATTAGGCAAGCGAAGGCAGATTACGAGAAATCTTTGGAAAAGTATGCTAAGAAAACCAGCAAGGTCTTCATTACTTATCTAAACTCTGGAAGGAAGGGGACGAATCAGACTGGTCCACTTGATATCGATGGTTCCATTGTTGATGATCCTGCACAGATAGCTGACAAACTGAATGAGTATTTTGTATCTACATTCACACGAGGAATTCTTTAGGGAAGTGAAGGACAGAAGTTTATTAAACTCTAACAAGGAGTTTAATAATCTTTTGTTTAACAATGATTTTGTAATAACTGACAGCAAAGTGTGTAGGAGAAATTGTTGAAGTTAAACATAAAAAAGGCAACTGGGGTGGATGGGATCTATCCGGTTATATTAAACGAGGCGGCAAAGTACGTAAGTAAACCGTTAGCCATAATTATGAGAGCATCCATGCACTCACTGGAAGTCCCCACGGACTGGAGATGTACAAATGTATCCCCAATTCACAAAGGGGATCAAAGGATGACACGAGTAATTATAGATCAGTTAGTTTAACTTCTGTTTCGGGGAAAATAATGGAGTCGCTGGTTAAAGAAGCATTGCAGGATCATCTAGACGAGACGGCAGTAATAATTCAGACACAGCATGGGTTTGTTAAGGGAAAGTCTTGTCTGACAAATTTGATTGGACACTATGATGTAATTACAAAGGAACTGGATGCAAAAAATAATTTTGATATCATATACTTGGATTTTAGGAACACTCTTGATACTGTTGCACATGGAAGACTATTGTACATATTGAAGCAGGATGGTATTGACAGCAGGTTGCTACAATGGACAAAAGGATGGTTGAGTGGGAGAAGACAGAGAATGGTAATCAATGGACGCTGCTCTTCGTGGACTAATATTATTAGTGGAGTCCCTCAAGGTTCGATGTTGGGCTCAGTGTTGTTTTCTGTATTTATCAATGATATTGATGAAGGTATATCAGGGTTAATGTCTAAGTTTGCAGACGATACGAAGGTCGGCAGGGTTGTTAATGACAGTATGCTACTGCAACAGGATCTAGATAAGTTGGGCAGATGGGCTGAGAAGTGGCAACTGAAGTTTAACATTGACAAATGTAAAGTACTGCATATGGGTAGAAGTAACCCCAGAGAAATGTACCAACTGTGTGGTATTACACTCAGGGTGGTATAAAATGAAAAAGACCTGGGAGTAATTGTGCACAGATATGAATTTTTCTGAGCAGTGCAGACAGGCTACCAGAGCAAGTCATGGGGTATTGTCAATGATATACAGGAATTTTGATAGTAGAAAAAACAGGAGGTGATTATTCCTTGGTATAAGGCAATGGTCAGGGAAACACTTGGAGTACTGCATATAGGTTTGGAGGCATCATTTTAGGAAGGATGTAGAGTTGCTTGAGCGAGTACAGAGAAGGGCAACAAGATTGGTGACGGGAACGAAGGGTTCTCTTACCAAGAAAGTTCTGTAAATTGTAGCGTCTGGAGACTAGGCACCTACGAGGTGATCTGATTAAGGTGTATAGGCATTGAATGGGTTGAAAATGCTCAATTCTGATGGATTGCTTGCTCAGATCAGCTTCCTCAGATTACGAACCTGATGGGGGGGGGGCATAAATCCAAATTGAGAAAGACAGTTGTAGAATAGATGTGCGGAAATTTGCCTTTAGCCAGTAGGTAGTTGATTGCTGGAACAAACTGTCGTGAAAGTTGATAGCTTAAATAAATTCAAGGAGGAACTGGACAATCTTTTAAGAGGTTATTGATGTGTGAATTTTTTTTTTTTTTTGACTGATGCTACATAAGCTCATACACTTTCTTGCTTTCTTGCATCACATGCCTCTACTACTACTAGTACATTATGATAAACGATCAAATTGCAGTAGAGGATGTACGTTACCAAACTTCCTGTAATTAATATTTATAGAGATGCTAAAACAAAATTGTGAAGCAAAAAAACACTATGTTATCGAATTAAAACAACTAATTGCAATGATATGATATCAAATCAATGCCAAAAACAATACTGCATTTGCTGATGACTAAGTTACAATAAACAATAACGAATATAAATTATAAAAATACAACCTTAAAATTGCTAAACGATTTTGATGGAAATCTCCATTAAAAAAAACTACAGGATTCCAACAGAAGAGGTAAACAGGAGGTGAAGAAAGAACAACAGTACAAAACAAGTACACTCTGAATTACTTGAGATATAATACGTATATACATTTTAAATAAAGTAGATAAAAGATTTAAATCAAAATTCGTAAAGTCTATTGAAATAAGAACATATTTTTTATCAGATCCAATACAAAAATTCAAGGTAAATTTGCATAAAACTTCACTCCAGAAAACTTCTGAATTTTTTTGAAACTTTTTTCTTTCGAGGGAACCTAGAAAACCAATAAAAATAATAATAATAAACGAAATGGGAATACCCTCAAATGCGATAAATATGGGCCAAAACGAATAATTTTCGATTATCCCATATTTCTGTTTAATCAATAAGCAAAGTTTAGGGGTGGGGGGGGGGATCGTTGCAAAATGCTTGTAATGAATACCAACACAAATGTGTGCATCCATTAAATAGCAGAATTATGTAAATTTACGAATTCTGATTGGCATTTTCTAAGCTTATTACATGGTAAAAATGCACAATACGCAGTACTGAATCCAGTTTTGCTTTTTTTTTTTTTTTAACTGGAAAGGGGAAGGATATAATGTAAGAAAGGATAAGTAATAACTTGTTTCTAATTTTATTCCGGGAAAGAAATTTTTTAGACTGGGAAGGCGAATTTCAGCCCGACTTACCCATTGCATGAGGCGTGGGGGAGTTCCAGGTATATTCCTACAAGGTCAAGGTGTCAAGGTGTGTTTGTTTCATTTGCGGTCTCCAGGGTTTCCCCTATATGCCGCTGTAGCATCTGAAAAGGTGAAGGCCGGCAAGTGTATGTATGTAGGTGTGTAAGTATGTGTCTTGTTATGATGAGTGTTGAGTGCCGGCACTGGCGACTTTGCAGCCAGGGGGCAGGGGACACCTGGTCCCCTGCCCTCTGACTCCCAACCTTGGCCACGAGGAGGCGCGCCAGGTTCACTTTCTAGTTGAGACTCTTACTGGGGCTATCAGGCAGGCCTGGGAGCCCCGGTATAGTCTAAAAAACTGGATCCACTCTGAATCGAACACTATGGTACTTTGTAATAATCTAATATAAGTACTACGCAAATACAAATTTTCGCTAAGTGACAGCACGATAAATAAGTTACAAGTGTTATTGATCTCGAGAAAACTGTATACAAACTCAAAAACAAAGTATGCCTAGGTGTCATTTTGTTTTTCAAAAATAGTTTTAAAAACAAAAACCAGAAAATGGGAGCCTAAAATAGCAGGTTGACAATTAGGCAGTTTGATAGTATTTATTAATTAATATCCCCTGAGATTCATTAGCTTCAATCCACGGACGTCAGTGATTCGACTTTTATATTTTTAAGCAAGACTGTTGAGGGAGAGGATATTTCTTATTCTCTTAAAATAATAAAATACTTCCCACCTCTGACACTTTAATATTTATTACTATTTTATATTTTTATCCTCTATTGGAGTCACCATCAGTAGTATCATTATAAAAAAAAAATTATCTCACAATTCAGTAAACTGCTACAGAGATCTCGCTATATTCAAATTGTACATAAAAATTTACTAATACTCAGAAATATTAAATTTCCGTATAGGCGAAAACTAAACCTCCTCTGAAGTTAGAACAATGAACAACCTAGTTATTTTGCCACAATGATATCTTTTTTTAAAGTTCTGAGTTCATAATTATGTTTAAATCTGATTTTTTCGCCAATAATAAAACACAAGCATGCCAGTTGCACATAAGAATTTTTTGTATAGCATCAAAATGATAAAAAAATTTCAGTTTAAAACACCTTACTCTTTCACAACCTGACACTCTCAGCTTATTAAAATTCAATATCACATTTAGATGTAAGCAAAAAATAAATGCCTGACTCACCTTCAATTTGGAGCGATAAACAATTTTGTCGTCGTCTGCCATAACTGTATTTGCTTCAAATACCCATAACGGTATCTTGATAGGCAGGCATCAACGCAAATAAGTTTCTGTGAAAAGATAGCAGTTTTTCATGCATTCTGGAAAACTGACGGCGCAATTACACACCAGTATCGTGATAATCCTTCATATAATATCACACTGCACAAATATTTTCAATTGAAGCTAGCTTTCTTTTTGATTTCCTTATCAAAGTAGACCGCTAATGACACCATATCACAGCACAAAATTAACGGCAATTTAAAGCGACGTATGGTGACAACTTTTCGCATTAATATTAAAAATTCACCGATATTAAAATTTTCGGCAAATATATATAATATAAATACTGGACAAATACTGTATATTTGTCCAGGAGGCAATAAATGTTCCTTGAAATTTATTATATAAATTGAGCAAATAAAATCTTGTTTGCTCATACATGTGACTGGTAAATTTAATACAGAAATTCCGTTAGGTAATAATAATATTCAAGAATCAAATTAGTTAGCAAATACAGTTGTTTTTTATTGTGAAAATTGGGCGTCGTTTACTTTTACTCTGGAATTTTTTGTTTTTTTTTCTGATAGAACGAGGAAATATAATTGTATCACGCTTAATTTGTTTATCATTTATTAATTAGACAAAAGCATTTCTTTCAGTTACTTATTAAGAGTTCACATAACAATATAATCTTGATTTCGATTTTTAATTATTATGATGTTTAAGTATTAGCAACTGAAGCCATTACGAGTCGTATTTTTTAATTTAATTTTTATTTTTATTTATTTATTATTTTATTTCTATTTTATTTATTTATTTTTATAAATAAATAAAATAGATTCGATTCTGGTTTAAAATTAAATTTAAAATTCAAATTAGGGTTTCTGGTTAAAAGAAACCTTAATTTCCTGGCTAAAAAAAAAAGTGCACTCTTTGCCGAGGCAAACTAATTCGGCCACAGTGTCGAAAAAAAAAATCGTTAAAATTCCCCCTTTCTCGGAAGGATTCGAACCTACATGGTGTACAAGGATGCAGGTTATGACCATTATACAAGCCACAAAGGTGATATGTTCTCATTAAACAAAAAAAAAAAAAAAAAAAAGAAAAAAAAAAAAGCACTATTACATCTCATAAGTACATTTTATACCATAAATTACTGATCCAAGATATACATGTCTATGCATATTTATAGAATCATAACTGATTCAATAAATGTTCTTTGGCTGTTTTACGACTATTCAAAAAAAGAAAAACAAAAACGAAAAAACTTATGTACGCAGGCCCTCCCGCCAAGGTTAGAAAACTTGCCAACATAAATTACTGATTGAAGAAAATCCCTTTATTTTCAGCAATTACTATTCATAACTTTATATTTTATTTATTTTATTTTATTTATTTGTTTATTTTTTGTGGTAGAACATGTTTGACGTTTACATAACGTACAGATTCACTCCGCATGTTTTACCAGTTATATCCAACACATAATCTCATGTAAAATCCATTATTAGCATATCTTTTATTTGAACATATTCGGTCTTTAGATTAATGGCAGTGAGGGCAGGCCGGCGCAAGACTAGTGGAAACATCGGGAAGTCTCACAAGTCTTACGTTTTCCTTGTTCGCTAAGTCGTCCTACACGTGCCACTTCCATCGTGATTAATCATCCTTTTCAGCAAGTCAAATTCACTCGATGTAACCATTCCCCGGCTTCGCCGTCCTCCCGCCTTCCCGTCGCCGAGAGGATAATCTTACTCTGAATCTGAGGTCTTTATTTGGCTTTCCTTTTCAGTCGTGTTTCACACCAGATTGTCTCGTTCTCATTATATCACTTTTTCCATAGCGAACTAACATTCAGAAGACGTATCGTAAAATATTCTCATCACAAAGAGTTCTCTGAAGAGATGCTTCTGTTCGCGTGCATTAGCTTATAACCAAAATGATTCACAGAGAATAAGATATTTCTAATGATATCATTCCCACAGTGTAATCACGATCATTCGCCTTGGCTCTCCAAAAATTGCTTATGAAATGCAGGTGTTATATCTTGAATGACAACAATCGTATTACCAAAACTTTCCGAAAATCGTTAATAATACCTAAAACTCGCTATTCTATTCTTTCGTTAGTTCAAAAGAAGGCAATGGATCCTACTTCAGTAATATAATTTCTCATCAATCTGGGTGCTACTACTTGTCTGCTACGTTATATTGCAAATAATGCCAATAAGTGCTTAGTAAGTATTTAATATTAACGTCATCCAATTTTATTCAAAATTCAATCCTGTATATGCCAATAACATGCAATATGTGTTTTATTTTTCTTCTTTCGTCAAAGCAAATAGGGATATGAGGCGTCGGTGTATCGTATCTTCAAACTGAACTTATTCTATGATCAGGTTGTAGCTTTGCTTAATGAAAAACTCGAATTTATGGGAGGAAGAGGAGGAGGGAAAACTTCGTCCTTGTACAGACTGATGCATTTCGGCGGCAGTGCCAGATTTAGTCAATTTGGCACTGCCGCTGAAAATAAAAAAAAATTACTCCTTAGAATAATCGCGTTGATCTAGGCGCCCCTAACCTCTCTACTCACGAATTTTAGGCCTTAGAGAAACTGCACGTCCTCGCGGGCAGCAAAGTGATTATAATTATCATCTCTCCCACACCGGCGAAAAATGCCAGGGTTCGATTCCAGTCAATGACGCAAGGAACTTTTATGGGCTTTTTTCACTCCGAGGTTGGAATAGCTGGAGGATAGCACGGTTTTTCTTCCGGAAACCAGACTTTTTGTCCAGCAAAAACAGGCAAACAGACAAGAGAACGCACGCATTACAGAAATAGTACACAAGAATGGATGAAGTTGTTCTCAGGTAACTCAACATAGCATGTTTTTTAAAGAGCAACTGCATTACTGCGGCCAATAAAATTTTCCTTGTAAGTTGACGGGATTCGAACCCAGAAATTTTTCACATGCTTGAAGGACAGCGATTATAATCACTGTACTCCCAGCGAGGACACACACACACACACACACACACACACAGTAGGTGTGTGTGTGTGTGTGTGTGTCCCAAATAGGACGGTTCCTAAATATTAGTTCACTTTTGCCGTGGTAAACTGCAATGGTACATATTTTTTAAATATCCAGAAGCGAGTACAGTGATATGTTTATACAGTATGTATGAGTTGTGTTGTTAGCCAACTGTACTACCACCGCGGTAGCACAGTTGGTATAATTACAAGAATTCAAATCCGTCGATGACGTGAGGAATTTTTCTGTAACTTTTTCACAGCGTGGCGCAGATAGGCCTCAGGCGAGGGCAGCATGGTTCCCCCCCCCACCCGGAAACTCGGGTTTTTCGTCCAGCAAACAGGCAAGTCGCTCATAGAACACAGACATAACATATACAGAGGAATATGACTTACGTATGTCGCAGATGTACCTAAAACCCTATAACAAAAAATTAATAATAAATAAAAAAAATAAATAATAAACAGCCTGTGATAATAGAGTTCCTCCATCCTTGTAAAAATGTGCCAGCCCTTATATTATCGATTCTCTTATAGTTATTTTCAACTTATATTCTCCAGTCATTTCCACCCTTTCCCAGTGGAAATGACTGGAGAGTATAACAGTAGAATGTCTCCCTTGCCAGACTATTTTTGCTTTCCCACACTTATAAAGTATGATAGGCCCATCACTTACTTCTCAAGTCTCCTCATCTTGACAGTGGAAGTACTCTTACCCATTCTTACCAAGCAAGTTCTTCCAAGTTGACCTTCTCAAATCCATTATTCCGCTGCAAAGAGATTCACGGTCACTCTTTGCAATTACAAACGTCGTCCTTTCAACTTTCGAAAAGCCTGTTGTACTTGTAGCCTGCAACATCAATATTGAAGTGATATATAACGCAGTAAACGAGCTTACATTGTTCCAGCTCTTAGAAAGCCACTTCTTCATTGGTAGGGATGTTCTGAGCTATCTCTCTTCACTTCTTGGTAATTGGACAATCAAGATATCCGTCGAAGACACATTCTACACTAGGTACATCTCATCAGGAGTCATACAAGATGGTTCTCTCCGGGCTCTTGTTCGTGGAACTTATCTCACGACTAGTTAACAATAGATCGAATCTTATCAGTCAGGGAGATTATATATATATATATATATATATATTTTTTTTTTTTTTTTTTTTTCCGAATAATGATTGCATCATGATTAACTCCAGTTCAAGTGTATGGAATTACTGCACAAAATTAGAATTTAACATGAATGTGCAATTATCAACATTATGCAACTATTTACAGCTTTGAAAACAAAATAGAATAAAAAGTGGATAATAACGTAAAAATTGACACGATAAATACTCTTGACTAGACCTAATTGACCCTGGTGGGTAGCACATTTGGTGTAATCTCCGTCCTTCCCACCCTCTGTGGAAAAGACCTGAGTTCGAATCCCGTCAATGATGCGATGAATTTTTATGAATCTTTTTCACAACGTAGCTGAGTTAGTCGGTCTCAGGCGAAGGTATCATGGTTTTCTCCCGAAAACTCAAGTTTTCGTCCAGCAAAAACAGCAAAGCGACCACAGAACGCACGAAATTTACACGCACATTATATACTTGCAATATGGCCTAAGTTTCTGACGTGCCTGAAAACCCTCCAACAACCAACCAAGACTTAATTGAACATAGTAGGTGAACAGAAAACCATTTTTTAAAAGTTATTTTCGCTTATCAAGAGCCTTCTGAACGACTTTTTGGGATCAGAAATGCTAACCGTGTGAAGATTAATTAATTTCATGCCCTAAAATACAGGAATCAAAGAAAAATAATTCAGTCTAAGAAGGGCCAAGGAGAATGTTTATTGAAGACGAATATTTGCGCCAGGAACGTGCCAAGAAATAATAATTACAAGAGCAGGAAACTCAAGAAAACTGTAGACTAAATTAAAAATAAAACAGCAAGACGGAAGATTACTTCGTAAATTAAGAGAATTAAAAGAAACCTGCAGATAAAGGATAATATCTCGATGTGTGTTTGAAACAAACGTAAAGTAATAAATTTAACCTGAGTATATTCCGAGTATGTCGGAAAGATATTCCTCGAGTGGAGACAAAATAACAGCACAATAATCACCAACAGGTAAAATGGACGAAAACCCCGAGTTTTCTTCCGGAAACTCATGTTTCAATTAACTCAGCTGAGTTAGTTGGCCTCTCCTGAGACCAACTAACTCAGCCATTTTATGAAAAAAATCAAAACAATAAAAATTCCTTTGATAACTTTGAACGATGATAATAACCGGTATGTTACCTTCGAGGATATCTGATTAGTGATGTTAACGATATCAGGATATTCAATAGAGTCGCAGCTAACAACGATCCAAGCAAGATAACAGTATCCATTAACAGAGTGCCACATGTCGTTGCTTCATATCTCACTGAGTTTTGTCAAAAAATTAATTCCGGTAACTCCAAGTGCATGTTCTTCTCCTTGAGATAGATCCCATCGTTCAGCCTAAACTCTATGGTTCTCTAAATCTATAGTCTCTGCACCTACTTGAAGATCGTGCTTTACCTCAAATTACACCTTGTTAGCCACCTTGAGTTCCTATTCACCGGAGCTGGTCTTCTTAGATGGACTGCTAGATAACATCTGTAGGCGCCTCCGTAGCCAGGTGGGCAGGAGCAGCAGTGCGTAGCACACGCTTCTTGATTAGACACGGGGTTCGAGCCAATGACCACCAAATACGGAGGATGAAGGAAAGATCAGGGAATGACCACCGCATATCCCCGGAGCAATATGGCCTTAGTTGCTAATGCTCCTAAAAACCAAATAACAAACAAACATAACATCTGCAATATTTCGAAGACGTTAACTATATTGTCTCCCACCTTTTTTATATGCAACTGAAGTTTGGGCATTGACAGCTCCTGTAATTAAACTGATATTTGCATCAGAATTCTGGCTTCTCAAATGGGCCATTCACAGGCTTCCTCTTCCCCAGTTGAGATCAGCAATATCTCGGTCTATGCAGATACAAATGCTGATCAATACAGCCAAGCCTTTTGCCATAGACAAGATGCTTATCTGCCAAATTTCACCACCATCTTTCTGGGATAAGCGTTGGAGAGTTCCACCAACAGATCTTTGGACAGCTCCCAAGTTGTACTCATGAAAAATGCAAACGAAAAAGTTTCGCATTTTCCTCTACCTTTCAGATCGTTTTATTTTATTTATTATTATTTTATTTTTTGGCCAGCTCACTTGTCAGTCAGCATATCTGAAGAGATATGCTGAGGTTTGCATCGAACGAAGATATGAACAGAGTATAAAGAAAACTTAATCTCACTCAGCTCTCTGATAAAGCTATGTGCACGTCATTCTTACAACCAGCTGTTGTCTGTTCTGGATCTTCAGTAAGTTTGAACTTACTAACTTTTTAAGATACTACTGCATAATTTTCACTAGAAGTTTAATCATCATGCGTACTGTATTCGTTTTGACGCATATTCCATTATCTCTTGTTATTACTTATGGTTAACAGTCCATTCATCTAATGATTAACAGTCCGTCGTGCTACTCTGAGAGTTTTTCTACTTTTCATTCAGATTATATTCCTTCGTTGCTTTGGCACTCAATGCATACTGTACACTCACACCCACACAATATTCGTCTCATTTGATTTATTTATTTAATTTTAATTATTTTATTTTGTCTATGTTATTTTTAGCGATGTGAATTCTTTTGCCTTGAGATCGAACTTCATTTCTCTTGATCGGTTGTTCGATTTCCTGTAAAATCCCTGGCGTAGTGTCTGTAAAGAGTCAAACTTTTCTATTATTAAATTGTACATATTTACCTAGCAAAAAATTATTATCTCGCTCTCTTTCTCTATATTAATACAGTATTTGTGAATCAATTCCATATTTTCGTGATGCCACAACACTGATTAATGTACCGGTATTTAATACTATAATGTGGTAATAAAAACATAAAACAAAAGTGTTGTAACCAATTAATTATTTGAACAAAATTAAACACTGTTTTAACAAGAATGAGAATTGCTGCAGACAGTAACAAGTAGTACTGAAGAGATGTTAACCTGCAATACGTGTACAAGCATAAAAAAAAAAAAAAAAAAAAAACATATTCAAACGTAATGAAAAAGTAAATAAAATAAAAAATAAAAAATTCCAACTAAATATGTTTTTATAGTGAACATTTTTAATTTTTTATTTTATTTAGTTATTCGTTAGGTAATTGAAGCAAAGGCCAATGTTTATGATACCAATATTAAAATGTGTTCCGTGATGTTACTGGCTGGCCTAAAGTAGTAATTATAACAGTTACAGTCAGTTGTTGGCACAACGAAGTCATAGTATTGCATGTGTCAAATCTCGACACAACTAGTTTTAGTATTTAAAAAAATGTGACGAACTTCCAGCGTGACGACACATTAGTGTTGATACTTGTTAACACGCATATCTTTAATTGGACTAACTAGAGATGTGCCGCATCCAGACAGGTTTGAAACTACCATAAAATGTTTAGTAATTTTTAACTTTTGGAAAGGAATCGCTGCTAATACATCATACTTCACATTAAATTCAAATTAATGACAATGTGAGCCTTCCGCCTTTGTATTGATTAATTAAAAGGGCCTTATAGCTGATGTATCCAGATTAAGGACAGCGTGATTTATTTGCAAGAAGGAGGACTGGAAATATAAATTAACTTTTTCAAAATTAGTTTTTGAAGTGAATGATAAAGACGTCTCCCCCTCCTTCCTTTGAAATGTGGCTATTAAACATTACTGGGCTTAATTAAAAAGACCTTTCGTCTTTAAAAGATCTGCAGCTTTTGAGCTAGACAACCTACTGACGGAAACATCAATAAAATATATGATAAACTGTTCTTTATAAAATTTAATTAAAAAGGCATTTTAAGTATTTTTATATTTAGTATTCAATAACGATTGATAACGTAGTTCAAACACGTTTTTCCGTAAAAACTGAATTTTGAAATATTGACACTTTTCTGCATGGTAAAAATGGAAGTGTGCTGTAACAATCCAGTAAGCAGGCAAATTGACCACAGAATAAACGAAATTTACAGAAAAAATATACTGACGTGGTTGCTTTGGTGATTAACACACACTCCACTATGCACCATTGCTAGTATGCTCTCCAACGGCATGTCAAAATTTTAGAACGAAGCAGATTCAGCGAACGCCAGTCAATACGATCACTTAGAGAAATAAAACATTAAAATCAATATAAAATACTTTAATTTGACTATCTACTGTTTCTTCGAGAAAGTCATTAATAAAAATGAACCTCTTCATGATTCTGGAAATTCATACAAACCGTTAAAAACAAATAAAGAAAAATATTTAAGTCAAGAATTAGAAAAGGGTTAATGCTCTACTGTAAGTCGGATTGATAGAAGTACAGATAGCGTATTTTATTTCCCAGAGTAACGACACTGACGACCATATGAACTGAACAAAACAAAGCAACATCAGTGACTAGCCACGTAACGTATCGAAGTTCGAGGATAAATCGGGGTATTTTGTAATCACTTTCACTGAACATGCGTAAATCAGCATAAAACAAAAGAGTGTTAACAAAAACCGAAGCACTGATTACAATAAACGACGTTTTTCCAAAGTGTTAGTATACATCTGATTGGGACTTTACAAAAGCGATAATATTAAATGAATTATAACATAATAAACGGCGTGCATTGTGCTTAGGTTATAACCAATGGCAACAAGTTACATCTATTTAATCTCTATATTCCTTCAGCTCTGTAGATCCAGTTATTTTTATGTTTTAATTAAATTAACGCTATTCTCTCTCTCTCTCTCTCTCTCTCTCTCTCTCTCTCTCTCTCTCATCTCTTGTTCTGATTATCAGCAGTGATTCTTCATGCATTAAGAATCTGCAGATAAAGGAATCACTAGGTGGCAGTGACCACAGTGTGCTGATGTGGGATTTACTTAAAGATGTAACTACCATAAGGAGTAAAGTCGACTACAGTGGTCTCAGACAGTTTTTAAATGCTATGCAATGAGATAAACTGATGAGGTTACCAACAGCAAATTCTAAACAGGAAGCATTCAAGGAAGTAATCTTGGAAACTACTAGGCTTTTTGTACCAACTAAGAAATAGAGTTCAAGGTTTAGGCCTAAATGGACGGCAGACGAACTAATGAGAGACTCGTGGCAGAGAAGAAAAATGCATGGGAGACATAAATTATCAGGTGACACAGAAGCCTATGGTAGATATAAGCTAGTCTGTAAATCAAGTAAAAAAGAAGATTAGGCAAGTGAAGGCATATTACAAGCAATCTTTGACAAAGGTTGCTAATAAAAACATCAAAGACTTCTTTACTTATGTAAACTCTAGAGGGAAGGGGATGAATCAGATTGCTCCACTTGATATCGATAGTTCGGCTGTTGAGGACCCTGCTCAAGTAGCTGGCAAATTGAATGAGTATTTTGCATCTACATTCACGCATGAGGAAGTCTGTAGGGAAGTGGAGGCCAGAAGCTTGTCACACTCTGGCAAGGAGATAAATGATTTTGTAATAACTGAGAGAAACGTGGTGGAGAAATTGTTGAAATAGAACGTAAAAAAAAGGCACCCGCGGAGGATGGGACCTATCCAGTTATATTAAAGGAGGCAGAAAAGGAAGTAATCAAACCCTTAACCATAATTATGAACGCTTCCTTGGTCTCAGGGGAGGTCCCCATGGACTGGAGATGTGCAAATGTGTCCCTAATTCACAAAGGGGGGGGAATCAAAGGGTGACACAAGTAATTACAGACCAGTTAGTTTAACTTCTGTTCCGGGGAAAATAATGGAGTCACTCGTTAAAGAGGCAGTGCAGGATCGTCTAGACAAGACTGCAGTAATAATTCAGAGACAGCATGGAGTTGTTAAGGGAGAGTCTTGTCTGACAAATTTGATTGGATACTATGATGTGATTACAAAGGAACTGGATGCAAAAAATAATTTTGATATCATATACTTGGATTTTAGGAACGCTCTTGATACTATTATGATATAATGTTATGTTATGTTATATAATGTTATGTCTTGATACTGCACATGGAAGACTACTGTACATATTGAAGCAGGATGGTATTGACAGCAGGTTGCTACAATGGACAAAAGGATGGTTGAGTGGGAGAAAACAGAATGGTAATCAATGGACGCTGCTCTACGTGGACTAATATTATTAGTGGAGTCCTCAAGGTTCGATGTTGGGCTCAGTGTTGTTTTCTGTATTTATCAATGATATTGATGAAGGTATATCAGGTTTAATGTCTAAGTTTGCAGACAATACGAAGGTCGGCACGGTTGTTAATGAAAGTAATGATAGTATACTATTGCAACAGGACCTAGAAATGTTGAGCAGATGTGCTGAGAGGTGGCAACTGAAGTTTAACATTGAGAAATGTGAAGTACTGCATATGGGTAGCAGTACGTACCAAATGTGTAGTAATACGCTCAGGGTAGTTGAGAATGAAAATAACCTGGGGGTAATTGTGTAGTCAGATGTGAAGTTTTCTGAGCAGTGCATAAAGGCTGCCAGAGCAGGTAATGAGGGATGATATACAGGAATTTTGTTAGCAGGGATAAGGAGGTGATTGTCCCCTTGTATAAGGCAATTGTCAGGCCACACCTTGGGTACTGTGTACAGTTCTCGAGGCCTCATTTTAGGAAGGATATAGAGTTGCTTGAGCGAGTACAGAGAAAAAGGCGACAAGATTGGTGAGTGGCACAAAGGGGTGCATTACCAAGAAAGACTTAAGTTCTGCAAATTGCAGTGTCTGGAGACTAGGCACCTACGAGGTGATCTAATTGAGGTGTATAAGGCCTTGAATGGTTTGTGCAAGCTCAATGCTGATAGGATTCTTCCTCTTTCTCAGGTTACTCACCTGAGGGGACATAAATTCAAATTGAGGAAAGGCAATTGTAGAACAGTTGTGCAGAAATTTGCTTTTAGCTAGCGGGTGGTTGTTAGTTGGAATAGACGTCCATCTATCGTAGTGGAGGTCGAAAACTTAAATAAGAGTTCAAGGCAGAATTAGACAAGCATTTTTACTAAATGGATGGGTGAAATGGGAGGATTTTTTTTTGGCTGATGCTGTAAAAGCTTGCTTCCTTGCGTCATATGCCTCTACTAATGCTAATTCTAATGCTAATGCTCTCACATATCTTTATCAAGTTTCAGGAAAAAATATCTGTTTTTCAAAAATAACTAACCAAAGGTTCTGTAGATATAACACATTTCTTATCTTTATTCTACGTTTCAGTTATACTAAACTCTGAAGATTCATCAATGGAAAATAATAAGTCAGTCAGTGCTTTCATTTTTGTTTTTAATCTACTGAAGGTACTACAAAGGAGTTGAGAAAAACTTATTTAATAAATTATTAATATAGATCAAAAGTGTACGAGCAAAATGCACAAGTTCTGTTAACTTTTCAACGGTCCCTAATGCCATGAAGTGTCATGTACATATACTTTTATGGTGATCTCAAACACCATTTTTGAAACTCGGCGAACTCTATTACCGTGAATGTACTGATGGTTACGAAGCTCGAAGAAACTTGTTGACAAGGGACTTGAATTTCTGGAGGCTGTAATTTTCAGAAAATACCTACGGAAGGAAAGTTGTTCCAGGAAGCAGAAGTAGTGGGAATAAATGAAAAAGAAGAAAAATTAGTGGGGTGAGTTTGGAAATGAATCGTGATTAGATCACGAATATTTGGTTAATGCAGGTACTCGGCTTAATTTAAAAAAAATAAATAAATAAAAGCAGATAGAATTACAGATGCCAGTGCAGAAGAACAGTAATCACATATAAACTAGAAGGAATGCCGCAGAACTTGAACGTGTGTAACAGGGAATTGCATGAGCTTGTAATGGTGGGAACTGATTTTTAGAGAGATTTTGAAGGGATTGCTCCAAATGTAGGAACAACGTTTTATGATAGGTTTGGTTTGAGATTTATACAATACGGTAATAACAGAAAGAAACAAACAAATAAAGAAACCTCAGAAAGAAACAAACCATGAGCAAAAAGAAAAAACTAGTTTTATTTATTCAGGAAGGAGATGTTCTTTTCTAAAAATCTCAGTGATATTGAAGATTAGAAGAGGCGAAGCATATTCTTCTCTTTTTTTTAACGTGAAGGTTGAGTTTTAGAAAGATTGAGGTTAACTGTAATTCTTCTCCCCCCCCCCACAAACACACTTTACACACACACTCATTTTAGAATATCATTTGGACAAACATCAAATTTTCAAACTTGAAATTTAATTTTAATGCAAATTAGTTGTACATGATGAATTCTTGTTCTTGTTGTGATCAGAGGCATTCCAGAGGTTACATGGCAGCATTGGTTTTGGGGTGAGCGTGGAATGGCAGATTTCGAAGCTGGCAGCTATATATTTAGGCCGGCCGAATTCCAGCGGTTAGCGTGCACGGACACAAGTAAGAAAATTGCGGGTTGGAGCCCGTACACTGCAAAAAAAAAAAAAAAAAAAAACAAGGCCCATTGTGACTATAGCGAAGATACGGAAGCAATCACCTGGCAGCAATCCATAACAAACATTTTGGACGCCAACCTACAACCAGCAACAAATCCAATCACTCAGGAACAAAAATCCCTCTGCGCAGAGAATGAGACTTACCACAGATAGGAAATTCCCAGGACTGGACCTGCTGGAACCGGAGATTATAAAGAAAACAGTAGAGTGTGCCCCCGAATTAATACTTCATCTATTCAATACCTGTCTACGTGATGGTCACTACCCAACAGTTTGGAAGTCGGCCAACGTAAAATTAATCCAGAAGAACCCGACGAAACCACCTGAACTCCCGAACTCCTACCGTCCCATCGCTCTCCTGTCGGTACTTAGTAAACTCTATGAAAGGCTACTCTACTACAGACTTCTCAAACACCAGAACGATGCAAACATGGCTTCTCACAGACAACTTGGATTCAAAACGGGGCACTCCAAACTGGATGCATTCCACAATCTCCTTGAAGCACTAGGAATTACCCAAAAGAAATACTTTCTGGTCATCGCTGTCGACTCTGCTGGGGTGTTCGACTCACTTTGGTGGCCGAGCGTCCTAGGCAGACTGCGCCAATCAAAGCTTCCAGTAAACCCATATAACTCAATCAAAAGCTACCTTTCCACCAGGTCAATCACTGTCAGTGCTCCATATACGAAAATCACCAGACAGGTCTACAGAGGATGCCCACAGGGCTCGGTTCTGGGTCCATTCTTGTGGAATCTTGTCCTTGATGAATTCCTTGGCATTGACCTGGGAGAGGTCACCTCTCAGGCCTATGCAGATGATCTTATTATCACCTTTACTGGCGATTCTAGGACTGGAGACTTTGGCGAATAATGCACTACAGAAGCTACAGGACTGGGCTAAACACCACAACCTCACCATCTCTGCCACCAAAACATATTCTATTCTTCTCAAAGGAAGTCTCAATGAAGCCAGATCGCTACAGATAAAACTCGACAACAGGACCATAAAATTCTCCACTCAACTTAAGTATCTAGGAGTTATTCTTGACAGCAAACTAAATTTCCAGCCACATCTTAAATACCTAAGAAGAAAGATACGCAATTACACCGCCCTTGTCACCAGGGTCTCCAGACGGGACTGGGGACTCAATAGGCACACTCTGTCCTTATTCTATAAAGTGCTATTTACCCAGATTATAACGTACGCAGCAGGCATTTGGTACCCGAAAGCAATCACTGTTAGTGGTAGAAGAATCCTCGACTCTCTGCAAAGAAACATCCTGCTCGCTACTACCCCTGCCTGCTGCACTGTCAGTACTCATGCTCTGCAAATCCTGGCAGGCGCCATGCCACTGGACCTGGAGGTGGTCCCCTGTGGACTACTCTTCCACATCTCCAAAGCAAATTCCAAGACCATCCTCGACTTCACAACAGACCCCGTAAACGACAGAACAGCAGAAAAGAAGCGTCTCCTCACGCATCTGCAGCAGGCGTGGCAAGCGAGATGGACTACTTCCAACAAAGGCGAAATCACTAGAAAGTTCTTCCCTTACATTAACAGCGTGTTCCCCAGGCTTCCCCCTGGTTTTCACCTGGCCTTTATGCTACATACCTGTTAACTGGCCATGGATCATTAAAAGGCAAACTGACGGCCCTGGAAATCATCGATGATCCCACTTGCGCCTGTGGTGGGACTGAGAGTTGGTCGCACTTTATGTACGACTGCCCTCTGTATGAGGATCTCCGCTGCACCTTCATCACTTCCTTGACCTACACACCCAAAGACCAAAAAACATACCTGCTGGATAGTAGGATATACAGCTTTTACGTGTTTCGCACAAGAGCTCTTCAGCCGAAGGAAATCCTTATCTACAGTTCCTGTACCGGCACCACAACGGCCCAAGAAAGACAACAGACTGTTTGAGACCATGATGGACTTTCATCATGGTCTCAAACATTATGGTCTCGGACAGCAATTATCCTCTTTCATTTATAGTATTATGCTATTACAGCCTTACACTTTAGATAAACTAAAATAGCAATTATTTCGTGGGGTCTCGGTTCTCATCAGACCACTAAAGAGCAAAAGGCAATAACTTATTCTTACACTGACTTCATTTCCTCAACAGATCAGCACTAATGGGTCAGAATTCCATTAGAATCTGTGGTTTCTCTTAGACTTCAAAATTTCATCTCGAAGTAAAGAAATGCTGTAATATTTTTTCTTCTGTTTTTATGAAATCCCCATCAAACAGAAATGTATAAAACCTGTAGGGCTTAGTAACATATATGGGTTGAAGGTTGAGGATAATTGTTGACATCACACTTGACTTTTTGAAAATAGTAATTTTTGGCAAATACATGTGAAATAGGGTTGTTCCATAGAATAAAAGTACTGTACAAGGGATGAACGTGGAAGAGAAAATTTGTTCTATAAGTTTGGACAGTGCATGGATGGTGACTGAATGAAGCACTGGTTTGGAAGAGCGCAGCCGAATTACAGATACCAATTCAAAAGTACAGTGCCCATGGAAGTATCTAAAGACGAGGCGTACAGCAGAAACTGAACGTCTTTGAGAAGAGAGTAGCGAGGCATGTGATTAATTAACCCGGCTGCCCTCTTTTGAACAATCTGAGAAAGATTCTGGGCCGAAACTACCCGAGATGGGGTAGCAATATTCAATGATAAGGCGGTTTTGAGATTTTTCAGAGCGAGCAGTTGTTTAGAAGAAAAGTAAAAGACGAAAAAAACCAAGAAACCAAAAAAATAAAGAGCGATAAAAACCCCAGTTTTTAATGCAGAGGAAGCAATATTTCAGATGCACTTATGCCAAGAGAGATTAGAAGTAAAAGTAAACCCAAAAAGGGATGTAATCTGCGATCTTGTCTAGAGATCTGAAGTCATCGAAGATGCGCGTAGGAGCAGTAGACTTTTTTCCCCCGAGAAATAAGGCAGTTTTGAATTTTAGAAGGATTGAAGTTAATTAAGTTTTCTTTGTCGGATTGAAGAATTGACTGGAGATCGACATTTAAGGAACAGTGGATAGTCGAGAATTTGAAGCTGTTTGTGCATGGCATGGCATGTTTTCTCAAAGTGGAAGATATGAACAGATAACTATTAATGGCGTTTAGAGTCAGTGGAAAAAGGTCATTAATATATAAAAGAGGAAAGGGATGGGAGAAAGAAATGAATCATAAGAACCGCCGGCATCAATGTGGAGAAGTCAAATGACAGAGCATCGTCTACCCTCACCGGTAGTGAGCGGTCAGATTGCAAAAAACAGTCAACAGTACTCACCACCTATTTCTTAAATGCTGGTATATACAGTAAATGGGAGTTTGTTCAGAATACCTTTAAGCTAAACACAATTAAGACTTAAACATCAATGCAACTGTTTCAGTTTTACTAAACTTTTCCATCGAATTTGCCCAAGGTGAGTAACATAAGCCACTATATCACTAATGGAGCAACATTGATGGAATCCATATTGGCAATTATTGGTCGGACGAAAGGTTTCGAGATAGTTAAGAGTTGGGGATCGATTGATTTCACAATTACTTCAGAAAGTGATTCCTCCGTGTAAAGAAGGTACGGACTTCAGAACTTTAAAATCACCAAAGAAAAGTATCCCACTGTTAGGAAAGTTACAGTGGACAAAAGCAAGAGTCAAGGAAATGTGTTTAAAGCGGGTGAAGCGTATGTCTTAAACTGAATAAATAAATAAATCAAATACAAACGAAACTACCATAAATTTTGCAAAATTCGGCAGGTTTATTTAAACATTCTCATGTTGCGCTAGTCTAAAACTTACAAACAGAAATAAAAGCAGTTTTATTAGATTATTCTGCACTGACTAAAACAGTAGTGGGGATTGCACTCTTCCTAGCAGTCTGCTGTCCACTCATATACTAACGCCATCTTGCGCTGAGATTCTCAACACCTCTTCATGGTTCTCTACTCGCAACCAACTAGAAAAGTTTTCAACTAGTGTTTTATTTTTTATTATTAGAAACCTTGAAATAATAAATAAAATGCAATATCATTTTTATATGTTATTAAAAAAACATTTTTTTATGCTTTTGATTAAAATACACATGGATTTTCGCAACAAATCTGTATTGGTGAAAACAAATGGGTGTCTCTTTTAAAATTAGCTTTCACGAATTATTGAACAATATGTATAATTAACCAGGCCTGAAAACTATTGTAAGCCTGCGTAATGCGAGGTGTGATCCAGAAGAAAGGTACCCAAAATACTGTGACTCATTATTCATTACCACTGAGGTACACATGCAGACATGCGGTGTCTGCATGTGTGCAACTGCTTGCACACATGCAGACACCGCACTTTTCTACTTAATGGTTGGTTGGTTGGTTGTTATAATGTTTTAGGCACAAAACAATTTCAGGCTGTATAACACCGTATATAATATGTCTATAAATTGCGTGTGTCCTATGGTCGATTTTCTATTTGCTGGACGTAAAAACCCAGAGTTTCCGGGAGAAAAACCAAGCTACCCTCCCCTGAGACTTATTAAATCAGCCACCTTGTGAAAAAGGTCCATAAAAATTCCTCGCGTTATTTACAGGATTCGAACTCGGGTCTTTCCCAACCGGTGTGGGGAGAACGATCATTATACCAACTGTACTACACAGGATGACATGCTACTTAATCGCTACCCCTGCTGGGAAACTTGCTCCATCGAGAAACCAGTGTGCTGAAAGCCTTCACAAAAGGAACCCTGGTCAAGCGACTGATTGTCACCACAGCAATCATCATCATTCAAAAACTACAGACCCGATAAATGCTATTTGAGGAGACTAAAGAGATGAAAATCCGACGCTGTCTAGTCGGTACTGTATGCAGGAGGCCTGTACACCTTCCACTCATGTCTATTCCCAAGTTTAGTTCATAATTCAGATCAATGCGGTCGGACTGGAATTCACACAGAAACATGTTTCTTGCTTATAACGTGTCCAACACATGGCACAAAAGCACCCTATGAATTTGCATGGGTGTTTCTCCCATGGTATGCAAAAAGCTAATTTGATAACTTCTGAATGTTTTTTAGTTTTTACAGTTTTTAACCGAAACTGCATGACTTCGATGCCTTTCTGGTTATTTTGAAACTTTTTACTCTCTAAAACCTCTTGTAGGAAATACAAGGAAAGCCATTTCAGATTCCTAGGAATATTATTGTGTTAAGCTTCTCATGTTCCGTTGCAAACAGATGTCTTTGGACTGCTGCCTTCTCTGGGATCTTTCCAGCTGTATATGAGATTATATCATTTGCATAAACTTTTATAAAAGATCTCTTAATTCCTTCAAATATGTCATTTATATAAATATTGAATATTATTGGCCCTGCATGAGTTCCTTTAAGTACTCCTCTCCTTATATTAAATGATTTTCGTTTTATATTTTCTACTTCAACTGTTATTTTTCTTTTGGTTAGATAACATGCTAATAGTTGATTGATTCTTCCCCTTATACAATAATAATAATAATAACTAGGACGCTCGGCCTCCTGCTCGTCAACCCCCGCGCATGCTTTTCTACGTAATATGTAGAGGTATGACGGAGTAAGTCAAATCTTTTCTCTGTAAAAGACACACTTGTCGAAACGCATTGATCGATATCTAATCAGAAAATGATCTATGTAATTTACCTGTTCAATTTGTGGTGCGCAGCATTCTCAAGGTCGAATAAATATTACTATGTCATTATTACCTGCGTTTACAGGTCACTTAGGAAAAGGCGTGGTAAAAATTCAGATCTTGGGTACCACTCCATATTCTGACTAAAAGTCAGGAAGAAGGCAGTGATTGGCATTTGCCACTCAATTTTTAGCCCAGCCCCCTTTCCTCCTAGGTTGACATGCCTAAGGGAAGGCGCCTCCGTAGCCAGGTGGGAAGGAGCAGCAGTGCGTAGCCCACGCTTCTTGATTAGACGGGGGTTCGAGCCCGTCACCACCAAATACGGAGGATGCGGAAAGATCAGGAAATGACCACCGCATATCCCGGAGCAATATGGCCTTAGTTGCTAATGCTCCTAAAAACCAAATAACAACATGCCTAGGATGTTTATACCTTCACATGCCGCTAAAATCGGGAACTCGTTTCCCGATTTTAAAACAGCGTGATGATGGGATAAACACCCAACCTAAGCTATCTACCCCCTTTCCTCGACCACACAAATCAATCAGAAACAAAACGCATTCACAACAATCACCCAATCAGAGAACTCGACCGTATAATCACTCCGTTCTACGACCACACCCAATGCGCGAATACAAGTGGTACCCAAATAATCATTTTAGCCAAAGACCTTTTGCTTCGAGTTCCATAATGCATGAGGAATATTGTTGCATCCGAAAGAGCAGGAAACAAATATTTAACTGAAATATTTACAAACTATACAAATATTTAAAATATTTAGAAAATACTAAACTATTTACAAATATATACAATATTCATTAATATACAAAAAACGTTACAATGGAACATCAAATGTCAGACAGTGAAGTACGTGCACGAGGTTGGTGAAAATTATGGAGGCAGTTGTCAATAATTAATTGCATTCGTAGCGACGGAATTGCTTCGCTCTCTTCGCCCACTGGTTCGAATAAATACCACTAGGAGGAAAACTTTTTAAATATATAGAGAGATAATAATAGTGGAGTAACACCATTAAGGTAGAGAACATCACAACCAGACCGATCCCCATCAGGAGACGAATCTTTCAAGGAGATGCCCTGAGCCCACTGTGGTACAGTTTAGCACTCGACCCGCTGTCCATGCTGAAGAGCATTTTTTTTTTTTTCCATTTATTTGTACACACAATTCTTTACATTTTATATACAAGAACTTACAGAGAATATATATATACAATTTTATATACATTAGCATTATCATTCTCATTATACCTATATATATATACTATATTATATATGAACACGTGTGTGTGTGTGTGTGTGTGTGTGTGTGTGTGTGTGTGTGTGTGTGTGTGTGTGTGTGTGTGTTTTACCTGTATCAAGGGTGGCTCCTAGGCCTTAGCCCATCTCCACCTTGCACGTCTGTGGTGGTGCAGAAACTCAGCAAGCTTTTTATCGCTTGTGTATGTCCACCTTGCCACCAGGGAGCAGCCAACACCCAGGCAGCCGCTGCCTGCCCCCAGGCACAAGCAGCCAAGCCTGGGTCTACTATTACCTTTAGTTCCATGGGCACAAATCCCACACCCACCGGAGATAGTGCAATACCGGTGGGTGCCAGCAATCCCGTCCCCAGGTTGCCCAAACCTGGAAACCAGCAAAAAAAAAAAAAAAAAAAAAAAAAACGAAGTAAATATTTACATATGTACAAAAGATAATAAAATTTTGACTCTAAATCCTGGTAATACAATTCAATTTACATATCTGACAAGTCATCCTATTTATATTTAATGGGATACCAACATTTATATTAACTGCTCAGCTGTCAGATTTATACTCGATTTTGGATTTGAGTTCTTAGTTGAAGTCTTTTCTTAAAGACCGATTCTGCAAAGGTCTGGAAAGTCTCAAAGTTTGTTTTGTTCTCAACTAGTATTTTCACGTTGTCCTCAGCTAGACCTGGAACCTGATTAAGTAGCAATACTCGATGGTCTGTATATTGCGGACAAAACAGTAAAACATGGATCCAGTCCTCCATTTGACCACAGGTGCAAAAAGGATCCGGCTCCAAACCTCTGTCGAAAAGTTTGGCCCTCAGAGATCCATGGCCTGTTAATAAATACGTCGTAAACATGCTTGGTGCTGAAGAGCAGCAAGTATGGATATAACCTCAAAGAAGGAAGGAAAAAACTGCACACCCCCACCCATCTAATGTACATGGACGACATCAAGGTCTACGCAGCAACCGAGAAAAAAACTCCAGCAACTACTCCGGACCACCGAAGAATTCAACAATGATACAATAACATATTTGAAGGATGGAATTTTGTTAAGACAAAATTCCATCCTTCAAATATGAAAGACACACGGATTGCATCAGAAATCAGTCGGCTGAAACTATGAACTGCGTACTGGTAATGACATCGAAGCCATAACACAGGGGGATACTTACAAATACTTGGGGATGATGCAGGCTCAGCAGTTGCAGCACAAGGAAATCAAGACTTGCCTGACCGAAAAATACCATCAGGGACTTAGGAGCCTGTTGAAAGCATAGCTGAACGAAAAAACACAGTTAAAACCATAAACACCTATGCGGTCCTAGTGCTAACATACTCTTTCAGAATCATAGATTGGACTAATACCGAGCTGGAGGATATCATGAGAAAAACAAGGACAATGATGACCAAGAGCCACCAACACCACCCGAAGTCAACCGTGGAGAGACTGACAATTGCTCGGAAAGAAGGAAGAAGGGGCCTGATAGACCTCATCGAGCAACAGAAAACAGCGATTGCTAACCTGACCTGAAGAATTACTTCCAGAAACACACAGCAGCACTCCACCAGGCCATAAGGAAGAGAGACAAGTGGCATACCACCACTCTACCTAAGTAACGAGTTCCCTCCCGCCCAGACGGCACAAACGAAGCTGGAAAGATAGGCAAAGAAGACACTACAGTGACCTCCATCAAGATCACATAGATAAAATGGCTTCCAATGCATGACTCACAAGCGGGACGCTCTTCCCGGAGACTAAAGAATTCATGCTCGCCATCCAAGACCAGGTAATCAAAACAGAAACTTTAGAAAATACATCGCCAAAGAGCCCGGTGTGTCAAATGACACATGTCAACGATGCCACCTAGCCTCAGAAACGATCCAACACATCACCGCGGGATGCAAGGTGATCACTCAGGCTGAGTACACTCATAGACACGACTGCGTAGCCAGGATAATACAACAAAAGCTAGCGAGGAAAAATACAGTAGTTCATCAAAGAAAAGTGTATCGTATTGCAAGCACGAACCCCAGACAGTACTAGAGACCCCAACCCACAAGCTGTACTGGGACGGCGCCGTAATAACGGACAAGACAATCCCACACAGCAGATCGGGCCCTGGTCGACATGAAAGAAAAGACTATTTATCTGATCGATATAGCTGTGCCCAAACGTGGCAACCTCCAGAAAACCCATGAGGAGAAAATCAGGAAGTACACGAACCTAAGACTGGAGATCAAACAGGTGTGGCATATGCAACAAGTAACGACCATTCCGATCGTCGTTTCAACCACCGGTATGGTGCCAAAGACCATACATAACAGCCTATAGCAGTAGGTCTTCCACAGAATACCTATAAGGAACTCCAGAAAGCCGCAATCTTGAACACATGTAGGACAGTCAGAGAGTTCCTCAACCAACCGCAACATCAGACATAACAACCACCCTGTGTACTTGGTAGCAGTACCCGTCACGGGGTGGAACCACCAATCAGGGAGAAATAATAATAGCGGAACAGCAAAAATAATAATAATAATAATAATAATAAAATATAAAAACGTCTCATTCATATTTAAACTCCTTCGCAGACAGCGTGGAAGTTGTTTGATCGATTTCATTTGGAGATCACTTTGTGTTGCTGTGATAAATGACTGAATATGGCTCCTTTCGTACAGGCAGGAGTGCAATTTGAGATGATTTGAATCGGAAAATGGAGTAAAAAGAAGTGGAATAATTCAGGTAGAAGAAGTGATTGACCGAAGAAGACATATTGAGAGTGGTAAGAAAAGATTTGGGAGGATATGATGATACAGATAAAATTACTCATATCAGGAAGGGAGGTAGAAAACTCAAAAGGAAGGAACTCTGAAATACTTGGAGAAAGAGCCATACAGTGATGATTAGGGACCACTGAAAGATTAATTAGAACGTCCTACTTTGAACATAGTATCAAGAAGTTAATAATCCTTTCATCCTTAAGAATTACAAAAGGACAGTAGAAACCTACTCAGCAAAATATTTTTTCCTCACCAGCACAATGATCATCTTTCTTAAAATATTTCAAATTAATCAATTTTATGAATCTTCGTGCTAAGTATTATTATTCTTTTTATTTCGCTTATTATTAATTTCGAAAACTTCCTGGATTGTAGGAATACCAGACGATGGCCCTTTTGTTTTTCATTTGCGTAATGATCAATATGTACGGTTTCTCCGAATCCAAATTTTTTTTTTTTTCAGGCCAATACCAGCAGCGAACAACTTCACTATACTTATCTATGATTACCGTGTCAGCATGTTTATCTTGAAACGTGGTACCCAAGAAACAATTGTATTAATGGCGTTGACCTAAGCAAAGTAACTAAGTGTAATTACCATCTGAAAGACTGTATTAATCATATAATTATAGTACAGGTATATTATTCTTTCTACTTTTCATGAAACACATTTAGTCTCTCATGATAGCCCTTCAGGATGTAAATAAGAAAAAAAAAATCACCTTTTCGAAGCCCTCGATACTCTGGATGAACTTTGTTACCACTCTCCAAGCAAGATACTCAATAGAGAAAATATGCTGGAAACTGTTAATGTTCATTTTTTTAAATCAGTCTTTCCAGTGATAATCTCCAAACGTTGTACCCTGCTAAAACACGCGCGCACGATGACATTAAGAAAATTACCGTAGAATCTTAGAGTGAAGGTCACTCCGCTAGCGATGACGTCACGAGAGGATTTCTGAAGGTCGAAAGTCTTCTTCGCCGGTCTTCCAGGATTCAGTGGTAAATTTGCCGTCAGAGACGAAGGTGGTCATTACACAAAGTCGAGAACGTGACTGCCAGAAAATGCTCTTTGAGCGCCAAGAAAGGAAGAAGAAGAAGAAGGAGGAGCAAGAGAGGATCGTGTCCTCCGCAGCCTGTCCTCAGAACTACGAACGTGCTAATCAGCGTTCGGACAGATTTTGTTATAGAGTATTTGGGGATGATGGTGAGATTGGCTACGAAGGATAACGTTGACTCAACGATCTGGTAGATGATGAGATAAACTATCACCGTGGCCGAACATGAGCTATTTATGGCAAAGTGTAAAGCTGTTCTAACCTTTCAACTCATGTTATAACCTGTAGATTGTAATCAGCCAAATAAAATGCGGTATTCATTTCTTTGCAAACACAAGTCGAGCAGGTAAGACCTCTGCTATATTTGATTTTCTCCACTGATATCATTAATTTATGATTTTAAGTGGAAAGTTTCACAAAATTAATAAAATTAAAAGAAAAAATTTAAAATAAAATAAAATATGAAAATAATGAAAGACAAGGAAGGCTAAGCCTTACTTAATTTGAAGAACAAAGAAAAGCTTAGCTTTCAACAAATTATTAAAACTGCGACTGATTCTTATCATTGCGATAATAAAACATTTTATTACTGAAAATGTTTTAAAAATAAACCTTGTATTTTATTTTTAGAACAGAAAATGCGTCATTGAAAGGCGAGTGAAAAAAATTATACTTTATTTTCGCTTATGAATGAAAACTAACTGCATTTTTAATGAAGTGAAGATTCTTCTCAATTTTCAAAAATTATCAGTTATTTCTGGTGTACTTCAGAAATGTTCAACTATGAATAATTTCGTACAGCATAATTAATCAACAGCTGGCTAAAAATTATTACAGCACTCTGCAGCTTATAAAAACTGCTACATGGATATTTCACACCCCAAATTTGAAAGTTGCATCAAATAACGAGAAAATGTGGCAGTAACCTCTAGAATTTTAATTAGTATGCTGAAATTTTGCTTTGACTCATCAAACTATTTTCAATAAATTAATATCAAAACATAAAACAAAATTTTGACTTACGTAACAACAAAAATAACATAAAAAAACAGCGTTTTTGAAAATCCTATTTAAAAAAAAAAGCCAATGTTTAATGTTTCGACCTACTGTAAGTTTATTCGGTATCGGCACTGTCTCATTACGTTCCGTTGGGCCCCAGCAGGGGTCTAGCGCCTAAATGGCCAGAAGAACAACGATACACAACACTACACTACACTCATACAATATCCATACACTTTTAAAATCTCTGGCCTTTACAGTGAATGTTACACCCACAATGAAAGCAACGCGGAGATGGGGGAAACTCTGGTGCCGTTAGACACGAACACACTATACACTATACGTTCTTGCAATACAAACACAAATCGCAGTAACAATAGATGATCTATAAAGGCCTATTATCTTCACCACTTCCGTCGGTCCGTCCGTCCGTCTGTCCGTCAGCGTGTACCAATTCCCATTATACGGATTTTCGTGAAGTTTTATATTTAGCTCTTTTAGAAAGATTTGGCCAGCTAATTAAATTTCACTAAAATCGAACATATACAACTCCGGAAATTATTATTATTATTATTATTATTATCTCTTTCTTCTTCTCCTAATGTTTCCTATCCTGCTGCAGATACTGGTACCAGGTGCGTGGTATGGTTGTTATGTCTGGTTAATATTATCGGTCGAGGAACTTAACCAATAATAATAATAATAATTTTATAATAATAATAAATTATTACTATTAATAATTTAATAGTAATAATTGTACTAGAGAACCGAACATACAAGCTGTACTGGGATCGAGCTATAATAACGGATAAGACCATTCCGCACAACAGACCGGACATAACCCTTGTGGACAAGTTTGAAAAGGCTACCTACCTGATTGACATAGCGGTGCCGAACACTAGCAATGTCCAGAAAACCCACGAGGAAAAAATTAGGAAGTACACGAACCTGAGACATGAGATTAAGGAGATGTGCCATATGCAAGAAGTATCAGTCATCCCAATCATCGTGTCAACCAATCTGCGTAGCAGCAATAGGTCTCCAAGAGAACACCTACAAATAACTCCAGAAAGTCGCAATCCTGAACACTTGTTAGGATGGCGCCTCCGTAGCCAGGTGGGCAGGAGCAGCAGTGCGTAGCACACGCTTCTTGATTAGATCAGGGTTCGAGCCCGTGAGCCACCAAATATGGAGGATGCGGAAAGGTCAGGGAATGACCATCGCATGTCCCCGGAGCAATATGGCCTTAGTTGCTAATGCTCCTAAAAAAAAAAAAGCAAACAAACAAACAAACTTATTAGGATAGTCAGAGATTTCCTCACCCAACAGTAACACCAGACATTAAAACCACCCTGTGTACTTGGTAGCAGTACCCGTCATGGAGTGGAAACCCCCAATCAGGGAGAAATAGTATAAGAGTAATAATAATAAAAAAAAGTCGATTCGGCCTACCTCCCCCAAGGTCGAAGTGACGGCTGAGGCAGAGAGTGACATCATCTAGTGTCTCTCCTATAATTATCACCTATCACTGGATATCAATGCTAAAAAGGTCAACCTCCATAGCTGGATGAATATCAGTTGTAGAATATTGAATATACTGAATAGAGTGTGGCGCAGGATAAAGCCACTGGCGTTCAGGCCTTAGGCAGAGGGGTCAGTTCGAAATGTCGGAAACTGTCTCCAGTGGAGAGAGTGGCCCTGTCCCCTGTATGCCACAACTGAAGGGAAAGACCATTCAGCCCAACCAACTAGAAGTGCCTCCTGTGCAACTGCACTATTGACCACCCAGGACGTAAGAAGAAGCCAACGCATGGAGCATCGATATGAATACTTTTATCATGCGAGCATACTACGATGGAATGAAGCTAGAGAGACACATGACAATGTACAGGGCGAAACTATACACCAAATGGTCGGAACGGTTCCCGACTGTTCAGGTCACCGAACACAGAATAGTAGACCAAAGGCGGACCATCGTCAAGAACAACCTGATAGCTCCTGCAATCTTGGAAAAAATCAAGTAGGATGTGTGCTACTACTACAAACAGCAAGAAATGAGGACACAACGGAACTAGAACTGGAGGAGGAGGAGGAGGAGGAGGAGGAACAGCAAGTACAAGAACTACAACCCAGTGCAGCTGAAGTGGAAACAGACGAGATCGCAATATCCAAAATAGAAAAAAGAGTGGAAGAAAGCCCTAGCAGAATTCTAGGGAATGAACCCCACAAATACCCACACCATACCCAAGCAGAGAACCCAACTGAATCCTATGCCAAGTCACAAACCACCTCAATAAGCCAATAATACCAGATTATCTCAACAACAACAACAACAACAAAGTAACACTAGACACCATCTGCACAGCCATTTACTGTGCTTCTGTAGCAGCCACCTGGATTAATGGAAGGAAACCAGAGACCAATATAACACAAAATGCAAAGACAAGGAACCAACAGTCCGGATTAGAAGTCTACAGCGGAAGATAGCAAAGATAAGAGTGAAGATAGGCCAACTGACCCAATAACAACGGAGTGACAGAAATAAGAAGGTGATCAGAAAAGTGAAGGCCGTTGTGAAAAAAAAGGCAACACCCACAGCAAACACGAGACCTATAATCAGAGGATCGAAGAATACCTTGACATCTTCAAGCAGAAACTCCTGCAACTCCGCAAGAGACTTCGCCGTTACAGGGAGAGTGCCCAGAGAAAAACAGACAACAGGACATTTGATGAAAATCAGAGAACCTTCTACAGGAAATTGGGACAAGAGGCGCTGTCTCCTGTATGGCTGCCACAACTGAAGGGTGTGTTTTCATAACTTGTGTGTGTTCATATATAGTTTTATTTTATTTTTTATTTGATTTGTCCCTTCTACTGCAGATATAAAAGTGGTCCATATCTGAAAAAGCTTGGGAAATACTGTTATAGATTATGTATATACGTACTGTAGCCGAAGCACTGGATTTTTTTTTTTTTTTTTTTGTGCTAATTTACTAAACACCTAAATAATGAAATAGCACTTTTTAGACACATTTCACATTTAAATTTTTACTAAAATCCAAGAGGAGATAGGAAAGTATTGCAAAAAGCTAACTGAACATTACGTTGAGAAGTACATGCAGTGAAGTAAAAATAATTACTTTTATATATTATTTGTTTATAAATTGGTAAATAGTTCATTAGTTATTTACTTTTCAATTTTATTAACCAGAGAAAATTGAAAAATTAAATTAATGTGAGAAAAGACATCAAACGCGTCCGAAATCTCACACAATGAGTTCGTTATTACTCGTAATCAATGGAAGGATGGATAGATATGCTTTTTTTTTCTTCTGTATTATATTTAAAGGAGTCAAAAATAAATATTCCTCTAAATAAAAATAATTGTAATATGACCACCATGATCGTACTAAAATTTGTTTTTTATACGAATATTAAAATTTGTAAGTAAACATTTATATTAATTAATAAATAAATTAACATTATTATATTAATGAATAATAGCGTATATTAAGTAAATTTTATGTCTATTTTAAATTTATTCACAGAACCCTTTAAGAGGTATACGTGATTTTGCAGAGCACAGTTTGAGATAAATCCACTTCAAACAATGCTATAATGAAAGTTTCTTTTTGCTTTTATGTAGAATGCTTATAAACTTATGGCCGCGTTCTTATTCTGGAATAATTTCAGTTGGCCACCTAGCGGTAGTTGCTAACATCATGACTTTCAGCAATTTACGAACAGCTTGCCTCACTGTCTTGTAACGGACTAATCAAAGAAGGCCTAGTCTATTTAAAAAACTTCACGTTTTAATAAATACATGCTGCTTTGCAGAACACGCACATAAACACCACTACTGAGTTGAATGAATTAGTCTAGATAACAAGCTTGGTGTTTCACCGAAGTTTTCCAGCCAGTCTCTGATAAATGCCTGAAAAACTGGGTGAAACGAGTTCAGAAAATGAAAAAATCTCACGTAAAGCAATAATAGCAGGCTGATGTTCTGATAAAAATTACTGATAGGTGATGTGTTACACCACCTTTTGATAATTAAGCTGAAACTGCTTTAATTTTAAAAAGGTTGGGGCTTTTTATAATGAGTTTTCCACCGACTGCGTTATGATTTGATTTTATTATTATTATTTTTTTAAGTTTCACAAGAAACAAACTATCACAGTGTTTGAAATAACGTGAAGGCGATAAAATTAATTAAAATGTAAGGGTATGTAGTTGCAATATTATAGCTGCAACCACGTTTTATTAAATAAATGAGATGGACAGTAACACTCCACAATGGAGAAAAGATACAGCTGATATATATATATATAATCGCGGTAACAGTTCGTTCGTGGACAGTCACTCCAAAGGTGATCAAGAGCGTTTAGCAACCGAATTCGTCGAAACTTTCGTCACGCACAAAAGGTGCCGGCCAGGAAAATTGGTATATCACTCACACCATATCATGGTTAGCGAAGATGGAGGAAACCTCCGGTGCTGTCAGATAACTAACACACCATGTCGTGGTTAATTAAATTACACTGAGTGATCATGAATTATGACCACCCCTATGAAAACTGAATGTGAACCGTTGACAACGTGAGGTACGAGAGTGCGGAATTAGTCGACCTACGTAGCATAGATAAGGTGTCTGTGGTTCAGTGGGTAGTAAAATTCCGAGCGTGATGGGTAAAAGGAAGGATTTATCGGACTTTGATAAAGGGCAGATTATGGGTGCGCGACGAGCTGGTGCCTCGATTTCCCAAACGACTGAACTGGTGGGGTGTTCGAGAGCCGCCGTAGTTAAAGTGCATCAGGACAGGCGTCAAATTGATCGAACAACGACCCGACGGCAAAACTGCAAAGGTCAGCAAAAGGTTGATGTTAGAGGTGAGCGCCGGGTCCGACGACTAGTACAGACAAACAGATGCAGCACTGTTGAAGAGTTGACTACCCAATTCAACATGGGCCAACCCGGAACAGGCATGACCATACGTCGCACGCTCTCACGTATGGGCTATACCAGCCGACGACCCCCTACGGCATCCTCTCCTAACCAAGTTTCACCGGCGTAAAAAGACTCGCCTGGTGCAAAGAGCATGCAAGTTGGACGGTAGAAGACTGGAAGAAGGTGTGCTGGTCGGATGAGTCACGTTATTTAATCCACAGAGTGGATGGTTGTGTACGGATTTGGCGTCAACAACATGAGACTCTTCATCCATCATGCATGGTATCAAAAGTGCAGGCCAGTGGAGGCGGTTGTATGGTGTGGGGCATGTTTCACTGGCAGGAACTCGTACCCCTGGTGCATGTGGAACAACGTATCAGTGGTCTCTGCTACGTAAACTGCTTGCTGACTGTGTACACCCTGCTATGTTACACTTTTTCCCGAATGGTGATGGTGTCTTCTAAGATGACAATGAGCCGAATCATCGGGCACTTGTTGTGCAGTAATGGTTTGAGGAACACGGTTCTAACTTCCAACATATCGATTGGCCTCCGAACTCCGCCGATATCAATCCCATAGAGCACTTGTGGGACACCATGGAAAGGCATATCAGGCGTCTGGATTCACCAATAACCTCCATACCTGCATTGCTGACCGCATTACACACAGCTTGGTTCGCCATACCTCCCGAACGCTTCCGACATCTTGTCATTCGACAAGCTGCTGTACTGAGGATAGCTTCGGATAGCTGCTGTACTGAGGGCAAAAGGAGGACCTACGAAGTATTAGGTAGGTGATCATAATTCAGTGATCACTCAGTGTATATCTAGAGATGTGTCCTTTCCATAAGAAGTAAGAAGATATTTTAACTCCTGCTATAAAGGAAATCGGTTTACTTCCGAAGTTCAATGATTACATTTCCGAACTAAACTGATGACGGGAAAAACTTTCTAATCAATAAAAAAAGAAGTTGATTAAATCGTAGAATCTGGATGATTATACTTAGACCAATTGTAACAGAAAGTTCAAAAATTTCAGCCGACATTTCACAAAAATGATCCAGATGAAAAATAGCCTAAATCTAAAATTAAGCGAGATAGAACCCGGTGCCTTTTTAATTTAAATACCCTATTTACCTAAGTGACTTTATGGTGAGTTAGCCACTTGTCACTTTTTGGAGAAATATGGGTTCATATTCCATTAGAGGCAAAAGAATTATTAGAGGCTTCTTCAGTCGGGGTTGTTGTTGCTAGCAGTATCAGGCGGCAGGTTTATCGTATCAGGAAGTATCAGGCATGTGTTTATCACCGTGGGTGAATCCGAGTTTTTCAGAAAGTACATTATGAAAATCGGCCTTTGGCACACACACACACACACACACACACACACACACACACACACACACACACACACACACACACACACACACACTTATTCGAACATAATACATAATCACAATACGGTCTAAGACGCTTATGAGCCGCAAAACCAAAAATAGCAAACGAAATATTACAGATTCAAAGGACTGCACATCCAGTATTATCAAGAAACCACAAGATAAAATTAGTTTATAGAAATACTTCCATAAGTAGCGTAAATCGCCCACCTACAAAATGAAATAAAAAATAAAAAAATTAAATCATATATCAAACATAGTTCGTTAAAATTAAAGTTAAATCATATATCAAATATAGTTAGTTAAAATTGAAGTTAAATCATATATCAAATAGAGTCAGTTGTGTAGCCATTGCTGTTTTCTGTTGTTCCACGAGGTCTATCAGGCCCCTTTCTCCCTCTTTCCTAGCTATTATCAGTCCCTCCACTGCTGACTTCGGGTGGTGTGGCGGCTCTTGGTCATCATTGTCCTTGTCTTTCGCATGATATCCTCCAGCTCGAGGTATTAGACCAATCTATGATTCCAAAGGAGTATGTTAGCACTGGCACCGCATAAGTGTTTATGTCTTTAACTGTGTTCCCTCCGTTCAGCTTTGATTTCTGCAGGCTTCTGAGTCTCTGATGGTATTTTTCGATCAGGCAAGCCTGATTTCCTTGTGTTGCAACGCTGAGCCTGCGTCATCCCCAGTATTTATAAGTGTCCCCCCCTCTGTTATGGCTTCCATGTCTTTACCAGTCTGCAGTTCGTAGTTTCGACCGACTAATTTCTAATGCAATCCGTGGATCTCGCATTTGTCTAGACCAAATTCGATCCTGATATCATTGCTGAATTCTTCGGTGATCCGTAGTAGTTGCTGGAGTTTCTTCTCGGTTTCCGCGTAGAACTTGATGCCATCCATGCTCATCAGGTGGATGAGAATGTAACGGTTTTTATTTCCTTCTTTGAGGTTATATCCATACTTGCTGATGTTGAGCATGGCGGATAGCGGTTGAGTGCTCGACAGAACCACAGTGGGTCCAGGGAAAGATTCCTCTCCTGATGGAGTTCTGTCTGGTTGTGATGTTCTCGACCTTAATGGTGGTATTCTATTTCGCCATCGTTGCTTCTAGGAAGTTTGTTACTGTCGGGTTGACTTTGTAGATCTTCAGGGCGTCTATTAGCCAGCTATGAGGCACGGAGTCGAAGGCTTTACAGTAAACAATGTAGGCAGTGTACAGGTTACTCTATAACTGTGACATCTATGGTTAATTGCTCCTTGCATCCTTTGCACATCCGCCTGCCTGCTTTCTGCTACTGGACTATTATGTTCTAGCTCGCCAAGTGGTCTTATATCTTCTTGGTTATGCAGTTGGTTAGGGACTTGTATTGTTGGGATTGGCCTGTATTTCGCTGTGTTTCTTGTATTAGTATTATTTAGTATTTAGTATTAGTAATGCCGCACCAGCCAAAAAAAAAAAAAAATTAATAATAAATAAATAAAATAAAATAAAATAACAACAAATAAATAAAATAAAATAAAATAACAAAAAATAAATAAAATAACAAAAAATAAATAAAATAATAAGACGCATTTAGGGCTAGAGCCTCAAGCTGCGAACAAATTTAGACTATGTATATAAAGTGCTTAGCATCATAATACACAGCCATTTCTGTATAAACAGAAAATTTTTAAGGTGGCATCGTTTTAGGTTATATCTCATATTGTGAATACCTTCACAACGAGTTGCCATGATATTGCACTACTTCGAATAAGTAACGCTTCACCTAAGGAGAAGACTAGTGTTACTTATTCTCAGATAGGTACCACCACCCAGACAGCACTGTTTCAGGGCTATTTGGCCCTTCGTCAGTGAGTGGGTAGGTACCCAAGTGATGCAATGATGGCAAAAACAGTTATGAAGTATAACTCCACAATAAATGCGCCTTAGTCTAAATACATCATACACCATCAGGCATCTCTCATATTGTGGAGTTATACTTCATAACTGTTTTTGCCATCATTGCATCACTTGGGTACCTACCCACTCACTGACGAAGGGCCAAATAGCCCTGAAACAGTGCTGTCTGGGTGGTGGTACCTATCTGAGAATAAGTAACACTAGTCTTCTCCTTAGGTGAAGCGTTACTTATTCGAAGTAGTGCAATATCATGGCAACTCGTTGTGAAGGTATTCACAATATGAGATATAACCTAAAACGATGCCACCTTAAAAATTTTCTGTTTATACAGAAATGGCTGTGTATTATGATGCTAAGCACTTTATATACATAGTCTAAATTTGTTCGCAGCTTGAGGCTCTAGCCCTAAATGCGCCTTAGTCTAAATACATCATACACCATCAGGCATCTCTCATATTGTGGAGTTATACTTCATAACTGTTTTTGCCATCATTGCATCACTTGGGTACCTACCCACTCACTGACGAAGGGCCAAATAGCCCTGAAACAGTGCTGCTAGGGGGAGCTTGATGATGTCCGGAGTTTCCAAGAATAGGTAACAACAGCCTTCTCCACTGGGGAAGCGTTGCCTATTCGAGGAGTTTATGAGTTTTTGAGTGGTGTGAGTTGAAGGAGTTACTGTCCCTTTCATTCTTCTACACTGTTTCTTTTCCTCTTCCACTCCTACTATAACTTTCCCTCTACCTTTTTTGCTTTTCTAAGTCTAATAGGGACAAGTGGATATTCGAGTAGATATTCACATTACATACACAAATAGCCCTGAAACAGTGCTGTCTGGGTGGTGGTACCTATCTGAGAATAAGTAACACTAGTCTTCTCCTTAGGTGAAGCGTTACTTATTCGAAGTAGTGCAATATCATGGCAACTCGTTGTGAAGGTATTCACAATATGAGATATAACCTAAAACGATGCCACCTTAAAAATTTTCTGTTTATACAGAAATGGCTGTGTATTATGATGCTAAGCACTTTATATACATAATAAGAATAAAAACAAATTAATAATTAAAAGAAAATTTTTAAAAAAATAATAATAATAAGAAGAAGAAAATTAAAAAAATAATAATAATCATTATAAGAAGAAAATTAAAATAATAATAATAATAATTAATAAGAGAAAAGAAAATAGACAACCTATGCATTTCCCTCCAGCTGATTTATCCAGCTGACCTTTGAATTTCCCCAAACTGTCAGCCTCTACCACCCATATAGGTAACTTATTCCAGTAATTTATAACTCGCTGGCTAAAATAAAACTTCCTGCAATCCAGTCTAAAAAACTCCTCCCGTAACTTGAAATTATGGGCCCTTGTTTTACAATCATTTATAACCGTGAAAAGTTCGTCATTATTCATTTTGCTTATGCCTCTCAGAGTCTTAAACACCTCAATAAATTCCCCTTTAAGGTGCCTAGTTTCCAAGCTCTGCAACCCACATATTTGAAGTCTTTCCTCATATGGACGTCTTTTTGCCAATCTCACCAGGCGAGTTACCCGTCTTTGGATCTTTTCAAGAAGCACAATGTCTTTCTTTAGGTGCGGTCTCCATACTTGAACACAGTATTCCAAGTGTGGTCTACACACAGTATTCCAAGTGTGGTCTACACACAGTATTCCAATAGTCTTATATAATGGGATTATGATGTCCCTATCACTAGTAACAATTGTTCGATAAATCATCGATAGGACACCATGGGCCCTCCTTGCAACAAGTCTACAATGCTCGGAGAACTTCATATCTTACTGTATCGTAATACCTAAGTCCAAGTTCAAGGGACTTGGGTATTACGATACCGACTTTAGTTCACTAGCGACTACCGACTTTAGTTCAACTCCGCAAAGTGTATATATTTTTTAGGGTTACTGTTCCTCAGGTGCAATACCTTACACTTTGCTGGATTAAAGCATAGCTACCATTTTTCTGACTATCCCTGAAGTTTATCTAGGTCATTCTTAAGAAGCTCTGCTTGGCGGAAATCATTAACTTCTCTACCAATCTTTACATCATCTGCAAATTTAGACATCAGGCCCTCTACCCCTTCATCGATGTCATTTTTGAAAATCAAAAACAACAGTGGTCCTAATACTGATCCTTGGGGAACCCCGCTTCTTACCTAGATCCAATATGAGAAATAACTATTTATCACAACCTTCTGCCTACTGCCCTGAAGCCATCCAGCTATCCATCTAAAGACTTTCCTTGTGATTCCAACCTGTTCCAGCTTATAAGTAACCGCTCATGTGGGACTGTGTCAAATGCCTTGCTGAAATCCAAATAAACAACGTCGAAATTAGCCGTTGAGTGACGGCTAATTTCAACGCCAGCTCTTGAGTGACCGTGTCAAAATAGCCAACCAGATTAGTTAAACATGTTTTTCCCTTTACAAAACCATGCTGAGTATTCTTCAGAATTTCATTTCTATCCAAGTGTGAAGTTAGACTAACCGGCCGGTAATTTCTCACTTGACCCTTAGAACCGCCCTTATGTATTGGGAAAAAATTGGCACTTTTCCAATCCAACAGAATCACTCCCGAGTTCTGTGATGGTTCAATTGTTCAATATGGCTTAATGGTTCAATACACTCACTTGCCACCTCCCTGAAGATTAAAGGGCAAATTCCTTCAACCCCAGGAGCCTTACTGGCCTGTAGGCTCGAAAGTTTTTTCATTAAATTGAAACGTGAAATTTCAATATCATTAATTACATTTTTTTTTCAACTTCACTCCCATAATT